>NC_037672.1:2309016-2390165 GCF_003255815.1 Theropithecus gelada
GGGAGAGAGGGAATGGAAGGAGAAGGGAAGAGAGGGTGGGAAGGAGGGGAGGGAAGGGAAAGGAGGGTGGGAAGAAGGGAGGGGAGGGTGGGAGGAAGGGAAGCGAGGGTGGGAGGAAGGGAAGGGAAGGGAAAGGAAGGGAGGGAAGGGAAGGGAAGGGAGGGGAGGGTGGGTGGAAGGGAAGGGAAGGGAAGATGGGAGGGAGGGAAGGGAAGGGAGGGTGGGAGGGAGGGAAGGGAAGGGAGGGTGGGAGGGAAGGAAGGGAAGGGTGAGGAGGGTGGGAAGGAGAAAGGAAATGGAAAGAAAGGAGAAAGAAAAGGGAAAAAAGGAAGGAAAGGAAAAAAAGAAAGAAAGAAGAAAGAAAAGGAAGAAAAGAAAGAAAAAGAAGAGAAAAGGAAAGCGGATCCAAGAGGCAGACAAAAAACCGTAGAGGAAACTATAAAACCATGTTCAGTGGGAAAAAAATAATAAAACCGTTCATAAGATTAGGAGTGATATGTATGTCCTTCTTTACTTCTTTTGTTTGTAAGAACTAGGGTCTGGCTCTGTCCCCCAGGCTGCAGGACAGTGGTATAATCATAGGTCACTGCAGTCTCCACCTCCTGGGCTCAAGCAATTCTCCTGCTTCAGCCTCCAAAGTAGCTGGGATTACAGGCCCACACCACTGCACCTGGCTAATTTACTTTTACTTTCCATGAGATGGGGTCTTGCTATATTGTCCAGACTGGTCTTGAACTCCTGGCCTCAAGCAATCCATCTGCCTCAGTCCCCAAAGGGCTGGGAATGCAAGCATGAGCCACCAGACCCAGTCTCTCCTTCTTATATTTTCCAAAGTTTCTACAATGAACAGGGACCACGTTCATAATCAGCAAACAGGGAGTCAGTGTTACTTTTCGCAGAAGGGAGAGGCTGGAAATCCACTTCATGGTGTCCTTGGAAGGAACAGACGACTGGCCTGAGCGGAGTTTCTGTCATCTAGACAAGTAACTTACAAGGGTGACTTCAAGAGGACAGAAGGTTCTGGATCAATGAGGTGAGGCTAGCTGAGGGGAAAATAAGCTTTTAAAAAATGTCAACTTCTCTAGAAGGATTCATTGACCACTGAGAAGGTGGGAAAGAAGCCAGTAAAATGAAAAGAGCTGAAGGGCGTAGGTTCCAGAACATTCTCATCAGCAAGGCTGATTCACTGCTGTCTGTCGAGGGCGATGTCTGGACTCCCGGCGACACCACCCGAGGAAATGCCCCAGACAGGGGCTCCTCCTGGCTGGGACCCTCGCGCCAGGACCCCAGCGGGCCGTGTGCCAACCCACCTCCTGTGTGCATCTGTCCCCTGGCTGGTGGCCGGGAAGCCCTGTCCTTCCTCCTGGAGGCTGTCGTCTGCGTGGCCAGAAACACAGGCTCCAGGGGTCTCGGGGGAATCTGGCCTCGCGGGCCGGTCTGCCACGGCTCCACGCATTTCCTTCACTTGCAGCACACGGAGGTCCAACTCACACGTGGGACGAGAAGCTGTGAGTCAGGGCCGTGCCCGCTTTTCCCTCTGAACCGTCCACACCACAACCACAGGGGCTGCAGGGGCGCCTGCCGGGTGAGCGGGTCTCACGGCCAAACAGGCCTGGGCTCTTCCAGATGCTCTCAGCTAAGGCAAATACCACCCTCTCCGTCTCAGTCTCTCCTGCTGCAGAATGGGGGAGTAACCAACCACAGCCACACCTGTGCACGCGACCGGCCTCGCACAAATGTTACTTAACACCAGCCAGGCTTCCTGACAAGGGGCTGTTTGAATTTGGGTGAACTTTCTCCGTGAGTGAAGCTGGCCTCCTCATCTGTCTGTGTGAAAACCTCCACTGCCTTATCACCTCCGTATGGTGTGAGGTGACACCTGGGCTGGGGGGACAGGGCACGTCTCTTGTTCCTTGATGGGTCTCCGGTGCCTGGCCCAGCCACCCCAGAACATGCTTGAGACACAGATGAGTGGGGGAGTGAACGATGCTCCCAGGGTGCGTACCGCCTGTGCCTTGGATGGGACAGTTGCCATGTGCCGCCGCCTGCTGACCTGATTTCCAGCTACCTCCGGGCACAGTGCTGGGCCCAGGCACTGTCCTAAATCGAACCAAACACGTGCTGTCCTGATTACCCTGCGATGTGCTTGCTCTCTCGGATCCTCAGCACCTGCCAGAAACGCTTCCTTGGAAGATGGCACCACCACCTGGGCTCCTTCCCTTTCCTCAGCTGAGCCTCAGCGCCTGTGCTGAGCTGCATGAGGCCTGGAAAGTTGAGGCCGCGTTAAGAGGCCGTGTCCATGGTGGAGCACAGAGCTCAGGCCAGGAAGGCAGGAGAAGCTTCCGGAGGGGGTGAGTGTCCACTGGCTGTCACCTGGACAACCCCCACCACCCCCAGCAGCAAAAGATGGGCAGGCCCCAAACCAAAAACTCCCCCCTTATCCTGTCAAAGAATTTCTGACGGTTTCATGTGAAACTTGGAGAAAAACGATCCATTGCCAATGAACTGGGTCTGGTCTGAGCCCCTGAGGAAAGCATCCAGTAGTAGGGAAAAGGTGCCCTGGCTGACACGGCCGAGAAGCTCAGGCTGTATCTCAAAAATGGTCTCACCCAAAAGAGGAGAGGCTGTTTGTGCAACGCTGTTCATCGTGGCACGTCTGTGACAGCAAAAGGCTGGAAACAAGCCCAAGCCAGCACCGGGACCCGAGTGCATGCCAGGCCAGCCTCGCATGGGGCCCTGCCCCGAGGTGAAGGGAAGGAGGGACGTCTCTAGCAAGCACAGGAGCGGCTCGGGCAGAAGGCCAGGAGAGCGAGGTGGGGGCGACTGCCTGTAGCAGGAGGCCCTTCACCAAATACGGGGACAGGGGATACGCGGGTGTGTATCTGAACTTCTACTCATGTGCCTTTGCTTACATTTTTGAAAACTGAAGGATGTACTACAAAACATTCTTAAACTGTTCCCTTTGGGGGCAGGGGAGAAAAAGGTTCCTTCAGACAGAGTTCTCTGGGTCTATCTTATTTATAGATTTGACTGGGAACCACACAAATAGAAAGTTGTATCAGCTGTCAATGGCAGTCTCTACACACGTAATGCTGAATGAGACCATGGAACCTGCTGTAAAGCAATGGTGTCCAGTGGTGTTAGAGCCATCAGCTGACTGCTGACCAGTGGGGTGCGCCCTAAGGACAAAACAAAGACAAGGACCAGTGTAAGGAAGGACGCGGAAACTGGAACCCCCGTCCGCGGCTGCCTGGATGCCAACGGCGGCCACAGTGGAAAGTAGTCTGGCAGCTCCTCAAAACGCCACACACAGAGTGACCACATGATCTGCAATTCTGCTCACAGGGATCTACCCAGACGAGCTGAAGACATGTGTCCACACAAAAACTGGGACGAAACTTTTCATCACAGCCAAAACGTAGAAACAACACATCCGCCATCCACCAGTGAATGAAGAAGCGAAAGACGGGCTCCCCATGCGGTGAGCGTGATTCAGCCATAAAAAGGAACGGCGTGCTGCTGTGCGCCTCTACACGTGGCCCTTACAGACGTTACGCTCGCTGGAGGAAGCTGGACCCCAGAGGTCACACACCACAGATGCTCCTTGACTCAACCCATCGGATGCTAAGTCAGAAATGCATCTAACACTCCTAGCCTCCAAAACGCGGAGGACGGTTCCTGCTGGGTTCGCGTCACTTTCACGCCCTCGTTAAGCCGAGCCATCGTAAGTCGGAAACCACCTGTACCTGAATGTGTTCACAGGAAATGTCCAGAAGAGGCAAATCCATTGATGGAAAGTGACAGAGGCTGCCAGGGCCTGGTGGGGAGTGGGGAGGGATGCTGGGAAGCAGGCCCAGCCCACTCAGCCCTCAGCACAGGAAAGAGCTGCAGGGAGGCCCGGAGCCCTGAGTGGGCAGTGGAAAGGAAGAATGGCCTGACTGTCTCAGGGCCCTGGCCAGTCCTGCTCCTCCAGCAAGTGTACGACCTGGGAGGATCCGGCACAGGAAGGAGACGTCTGCCCTGCACCGAGAAGCCCCTTCCCCCGGTGTGAGGACCCTCTCCTGGGCCTGCCTGCCATCCTCCAACACAGCCCCTCACTCCTGCCACCTGTGCCCCCAACCTCTCTCCCCATCTGCTGCCCAGCTCCCACGGCTCCTCGGGGGCTTTTCCGGCCTCCAGTTGAACCTCCTCCCCTCCCTATCCTCCCTCTCTCTTCCCTGTTAGAGAGGCCTATAGACACGGCCACAGCCAAGGCGGGAGCCCTGCAGGGCGGGGTCCTGGCAAGGGGGCCAATGGCCCTGACAATGCAGCCATGAGACAATGAGCCATGCCTTTCCCTCCCTGTCTCCAGTGTGGGGGATGGGAGCCCATGAGAAGAGATAGGAGACCTCCCCACCTCCCCGCAATGCAGGGAAAGGAGGAGATAGTCCTGGGAGGGGCAGAGGCCCTGGGAACACCCCTGGGAATTCGCCTGTGGGTGGTCTCAGGACCCCTCATGGCCCCAGGTTCCACGCCCATAGCCACTGGTCTGTGTCTTGTTTCAGCCCGGTGCGAGCCAGGCAGCCACGGTGGTCAGCAAAGAGAAGTGAGCAGTGCGCTTGGATGCGGCCCAGGGCAAGGGGCCAGGCACCGGCACAGCCCACTCCCTCTGCCCCGCGTCGGCACACGTGGCTCACACCAGGTGCGGGATGAGCCGGGGCTGTGGCAGGTGAGCTGAGGGCTTGGCACTGAGCCCATGACACCTGAAAGGCACCTGGAACATCAGAAACAGGGAGGCGGGCCCGCTGGCACACATTTCCCGGTGCACGATGCCCCACAGGGCGGGTGCCTCCACAGCCAGCTTCTGCCCCTGCCCTCCTCACACACAGACCCCACACCTGGCCAGGGCCCAGCACCTGTCGGTGGCCAAGATGGCCCAGGTGGAAACACTGCAATGCTTGGAGAATGCACCAGCACCTGCCCCCAGTGCAGAGAGGACAAACCCAGTCCCTGGGCCAGACTGGCTCTTACCTGGAGCCCGACAGGGGCTGAGGTGCCTCATGAGCCGAGGGGCTCCCGGCATCCAGCTCTCTGACCTCTGGCTCCTGCTGACCTGCAACCCCGGCCTCTCCTTGCAGCCCACTCGCTGTGTCCACCTGGGAACCTGAGGTGTGAGGCAGGCACTTGTTGGAAGTGGGGGCTTTGGGCTCCCGCCCGTCGGAGGCATCTTCTGAGGGCGGGGGCGCCTCGTCCTGTCTCTCAGCGGCCCTGTCGCTGGCCTTGGCTAAGCTGGCAGCGTACGAGGCGCCAATGACGCCTCCCGGGCTGCACTTCTCCTGCAGACGCTCCACCACATCCTCCCTGCTGTCCCCACAGCTCCCACAGCACACGCAGGAATGCAAGAGGCAGTTGGTGGCCGCAGCGCTAAGCTTGTGGGGGCCGCCATCCATCCCCTCGGCCACGGGCTCCGAGGTGGCCTCCTGGGTGGCGACAGCAGAGTCCAGGGAAGTGGGAGATTTGGGGTTGAAGATGACCGTGGCTGAGAGCTTCATGCCCCCTGTTCGGTGGGCGATCATCTCGGCCGTCTCTGCGTCATCCGCACCTACCTCCCAGCCGTCCAGGTGCAGCCGCGAGTCCAGGCAGCTGCAGGAGCTGGTGCCCGCGAGGCTGGCCCCGCCTGTGCCCTCGGCCTCGGGGTTGTTGTTGTTGCTCAAGTCCTCCTCCTTTTCCGAGGCGGGCACGCTGACCCCCGCTGCTCCGCCTGGCCCACCCTGCCCTTTCTCCTGGGGGTCGGCCCGAATACTGCCTGCCCACCCAAATGGGCCACCTGGGGACTCCGGCCTGGCCAGGGCTTCTGCCGTCCCCTCTACGTCATCCATGAAGAACACACGCTCCTCCTCGTCACTGCCCGACCGCAGGCGCGCTTTGCGTGGAGAGGCCTCCTCGCCTGGGCTGCCCTCTGCTCCCGGCCTGTGCGCGGGGGACTGGCAGGCGCTGGGCGGTGACAGCAGAGAGGACATCTCGTCCCCCGCTCTGTGGACCATGCGGCTGAGCTGCTCCAGCTCCTGGTCGTCGTACTGCATGGAGCAGGCCAGCTCTGCGTCCGGGTCTTTGGCCTTGACTGAGAGTGGCCCCTCAGGGGGGAGAGGGGCAGAGAGGGCAGGAGTCAGCACGGCGGGTCCCTGCACGTCTGCGCGGATGGGGAACTCCACGTCTTGGGAAATGCAGAGGTTCCGTTCCAGCGTGTGCAGCTCCTCCTCTGTCAGTGTCTGCAGCAAATCCCTACAAATCAAGACAAAACACAAGGGTGAGGGTCCCCAAAGCCACAGCAGCCTCCTTGGCCAGGAGTGGATGCAGCACCCTGGAGTCTGCACCAGCAGAACAGCAGCCAGGCACTGAACGCTTGCACCTGAATTCACAGGGCACCAGCAGGTCTCCTCCACCACGGATCAAGGCTCAGGTCTCGCCGGCCAGGACAACGGTGTTCAAGGTGGCCGGCTGGGATTCTAGTACGGTTTCTTTTTTAAAACAAGATTCTGGAACCTTTTGCTGAAAATAAGAAAGCCCTGATTGTTAGGCATGTGTTAGCTGCATGAATAAAAACTCCAAGGAGTGAAAAAAATATGTGCTGGTTTACACACAGACCTTCACCCTTTCATTCCGCAAATACCACTGAGCACTGGCTATGCGGCAGGAACCGGGCACTAGGACACGAGGACGAAGGCAGGTGTGCTCCTGCCCTTGTGGACTCAGCCTGCAGTTGGGGGAGGCAGATGATAAACAGGTATTTATACAAACAATGACTGAACTACAATAATGACAGCTGCAACCAAAGACAACGCAAGCCATGAAGGAGGGTGCAGCAGGGCACCTGGTTGAGGCCGGGAAGGCTTCCTGGAGGAAGGGGCATTGAGGCCGAGACCCAAAGGTGCAGTAAATTCAGTGATGCTGAGCAGGAAGCTCCTGCAGCAGGCTCCTACAGGCCGACTGTGGGCTGCTCTCTGCTGGGAGAAGCGTCAGCTCTGTCTGTGGTCTGAGTCCCACATGGGACGTACCTGCACAGCCATGGCTGTTGTGAGGAAGTGCGCTTTGCAGAGCTGGGCAGAATTTTCATAAGCTGAACCCACCCACGTGAATAGCAGCAAGATTTAGAAGTGAAACCCCAACCAGGCCCCCAGCACCCTGGCTGTCGCATGACACCAGCCTGACTCCATAGGCCGAGGCACGCACCTGCTCTGCTGCTCTGGAGAAATGGGAATTCTGTCTACACTCTCTTGTGGCAGGATTTGTTCGCTGATGTTATATTTGTGTAGAATCTCCAGATAAAATACAGGACACTCAGTTAAATTTCCATTTCAGATAAACAACAAATAAGTACTTTTAAAGTGTCATTAGAAATAGTGGTAAGTGTAAGTATATCCCAAATGCTGCTCAAAAAAAGAGTCTGTTGTTTATCTGAAATTCCAACTGAACTGGGCGATCTGCTATTGTATTGCTAGATGTGGCAATGCTATTCTGTAAGATTCACCCACCACAGAGCACGTTGCCATAGGTCATTAATTCTTGTGGCTGCACTGTCTTCCATGGGGTAAATGTACGTAGTTCCTTTATCTGTCACACCTGACGGGTTTTGTGACCCAGCATTTTCGTGCATCTCTCTTGAAGAACACATGAGTGCATTTCTGCTGCATGCACATATGGGGTGGGACTGCTGAGCCAGACGGGGGAGCAGCCAGGATCCAGGCCCACCTGCCCACAGCTTGGCCAATAGCATGGCTTGCCCCAGGCCCTCAAGAGCACCTACTATCTTTAACTGAATCCTTCCTGGTGAGTGAGTAATAGTATCTTATCTTATTATGGCTTTCCATTGTTTTAGCCTAATGACCAATGAAGTTGGTCACAGTTGACATACTTATCAGCCCTTAGATTTTCTCTATGCAAAGTTCCTGTTCAAGTCTTTTGCCCATTATTAATTGGGTTGTCTGCCTTTTTCTTATTGATTGACAGGAGTTCTTTATTAGATATATTCTCCAACTCTTTGGCTTGCCTTTTCATTCTCTTAATGGTGCTTTTGATGAAGGTTTTAATTTTAATAAAGTCCAATTATAATTGTTTCTTTATGATTAGTGTTTTGTGTCCTGTTTAAGAAATCTCTTCCCGGCCGGGCGCGGTGGCTCAAGCCTGTAATCCCAGCACTTTGGGAGGCCGAGACGGGCGGATCACGAGGTCAGGAGATCGAGACCATCCTGGCTAACACGGTGAAACCCTGTCTCTACTAAAAAATACAAAAAACTAGCCGGGCGAGGTGGCGGGCGCCTGTAGTCCCAGCTACTCGGGAGGCTGAGGCAGGAGAATGGCGTAAACCCGGGAGGCGGAGCTTGCAGTGAGCTGAGATCCGGCCACTGCACTCCAGCCTGGGCGACAGAGCTAGACTCCATCTCAAAAAAAAAAAAAAAAAGAAATCTCTTCCCACTCCACAGTCACAAAGATGTTCTCCTTGATATTTTCCTCTAAAAGCTTTTTATTATTTTTTAAGACATGGTCTTGCTCTGTGGCCCAGATCTGGGGTGATCATGGCCCACTGGAGACTCAAACTCCTTGGCTCAAATGATCCTCCTGCCTCAGTCTCCTGAGTAGCTGGGACTACAGGTGCAGACCACCATACCCGGCTAAATATTTTTTATTTAAAAATTTTTTTTAGAGACAGGGTCTCACTATGTTCCCCAGGCTGGTCTTGAACTCCTGGCCTCAAATGATCCTCCTGCCTTGGCCTCCCAAAGTGCTGGGATTATGGCATGAGCCCCCGTGCCTGGATTTTATTGTTTTACTTTTTATATCTACACTTTGTCTGGAGTTGAGTTTTTTGTACAATAATGGTAAGAACCCAGACACTAATAGATAACCATATGAGACGCTTTTCCTCACGTGGTCTTCTATTGACTCAGCCCATTTATTGGAAAGAAAAACAACAATTCCTGCTGTTCGGTAATGTCACGTTGTCATAAATCAGAGACCTATATATGCATTGCTCTGTTCTAGATTTTCTATTCTTTTGAATGCGTGTCAAGTCCATCCTTGTACTATATCTGTCAGCATTACTATAGCTTTACGATAGAAGATGTCTCCAATTTTTTTTTTTTTTTTAAAGAAATGGGGTCTTGTTCTGTCACCCAGGCTGGAGTTCAGTGATGTAAACACAGCTCACTGTAGCCTTGACCTCCTGGGCTCAAGAGCTCCTCCCACCTGAGCCTCCCAAAGTGTTGGGATTATAGGCATGAGCCATTGTGCCTGGCCTTTGTTCTTTTTTTATGAAGTACACGCAGCAGAAAAGCATATGTTCACCTGGAGACACCCACAGGGGTAGTCACAGCAGCGCTATTTGTGGAAACTACCCAAGGCCCATCGAGAGAAGAACAGATAACGTTCTGCTGCTGCTTGGCTATTCCAGGCCCTGTGCATCTCCACATACATTTTAGAATTAGTTTGTCAATTTCTACAAGGAAGGAAGGAAGGAAGGGAGGGAGGGAGGGCGGGAGGAAGGGAGGGAAGGAGGGAGGGAGAAGAAAGAAAGAAAGGAAAGAAAGGAAGAAAGGAAAGAAGGAAGGAGAAAGAAAGGAAAGAAAGGAAGGGAGAGAGAGAGAAGAAACGAAAGAAAGGAAAGGAGGGAAGGAAGGAAGGAAAAAGAAAAGGAAAGAAAGAGGGAGGGAGGAAGAAAGGAAGGAAGGAAAAAGAAAAGGAAAGAAAGAGGGAGGGAGGAAGGAAGGAAGGAAGCTAGCTAACTTCTGGGATTTTGATTGAGACTGCATTGAACTCATAGATTAATTTGAGAATAACTGATATCTTCATAACATCAGGTGTTCCTCTCTCTGAATGGAACTGCTGTCCAGGGCTTTAAAAATTTATGGTAATAACATTTTATAACTTTCAATGGAGGTCTTCGACATCGTTAATTTGATTTATGCTTACGTATTTGATATTTACTGGTACTACCACAGATGGTATTTGCTATGGTTTGGAGGCGGTTTGTCCCCATCAAAACTCAGGTTGAAATTTAGTTCCCAATGTGGTGGTGTTTAGAGGTGGCGTCTTTAAGAGATGATTAGGTCATTAAGGAGATTAATGCCTTTCTCATGAGACCAAATTAGTTACCACAAGAGTGGGCTGTCATGAAGTGAGGCTGCCTCTCGTGTGTGGCCTCTTCGCACATGCCCCCTTCCCCTCCTGCTTCTCTGCCACGTTACAACAGAGCACAAGGTCTGCACCAGAAGTTAACCAGATGCAGCCACTTGATCTTGTACCTCCCAACCTCCAGAATCATGAGCTAAATGAACCTCCTTCTTTTATAAATTACTGAGTCTTAGGTATTCTGTGATAGCAACACAAAATTGACTAAGACAGTATTTTGATTTCATTTTGCATTTATTTATTGCTGGCATACAGAAAGACCATTTATTTTTGTATATTGATCTTTTACCTAGTGACCTTGCTAAATCTACTTATTATTTCTAATAGTTGGAAGGTGCTTCTGAGTTTCCTAAGTACTTGATCACGTTATCTACATAAAATGGCAGTTTTAGTCCTTCATTTCCAATGTGTGTAACTTTCTAATTTTCCTTTTATTTTTGCCTTATTGCACTTGCTAGGCCACAATACAATGTTAAATGGAGATAGTGAATAGTAGACATCTTCTTCCTAATCTCAGGGATATGTGCTGTAGTACACACACAATAGACAACACACACAAAGAGATACACACGGATGAAATCTGTACCTTTATCTATCTGTGGCCAGATTAAAGAAGTTCCCTCGGCCGGGCGCGGTGGCTCAAGCCTGTAATCCCAGCACTTTGGGAGGCCGAGACGGGCGGATCACGAGGTCAGGAGATCGAGACCATCCTGGCTAACACGGTGAAACCCCGTCTCTACTAAAAAATACAAAAAAAACTAGCTGGGCGAGGTGGCGGGCGCCTGTAGTCCCAGCTACTCGGGAGGCTGAGGCAGGAGAATGGCGTAAACCCAGGAGGCGGAGCTTGCAGTGAGCTGAGATCCGGCCACTGCACTCCAGCCTGGGCGGCAGAGCGAGACTCTGTCTCAAAAAAAAAAAAAAAAAAAAAAAAGAAGTTCCCTCCTATTCCTAGTTTGCTAAGAGATGCTTTTCTTGTTCTGCTTTGTTTATTGCTAAGAGATGTTTTCATCATAAAATTGGTGTGAAATTTTTTCAAATGCTTTTCCCGCATCTTTCAAAATTATATGATTTTTCTTCCAATTTTAAAAATTAATGTGGCAAAACATCAATTTGATTTTCAAATGTTAAGCCAATCTTGCATATCTGGAATACATTTCTTTTTTTTTAAATTTTGAGACAATGTCTTGCTCTGTCACCCAGGCTGGAGTGCAGTGGTCTGATCACAGCTCACTGCAGCCTCTGCCTCCCAGGCTCAAGCAATCGTCCCATCTCAGCCTCCCAAGTAGCTGTCAGTACAGATGTGTACCACCATGCTCGACTAATTTGTAACTTTTTTGTAGAGATGAGATCTCACTATATTGCTGAGGTTGGTCCCAAACTCCTGGGCTCAAGCGATCCTCCTGCCTCAGCCTCCCAAAGTCCGGGGATTACAAGTGTGAGCAATGTGTGTACATTTCTCTTGGTCATGATATATCTTATTTATATATGGTTGGGTTTCATTTGTCTGTATCTTTTTAAGGGTATTTGCATCTGTGTTCATGAGAGATTGGTGTAGTTGTTGTTTCTTGTAATATCTTGGTCAGGTTTAAATGTTTAGATTATACTCTTACTGATCAAAAAAAAAAAAAAAGAGTTAGGGCTGGTTATGGTGGCTCATGCCTGTAATCCCAGCATTTTGAGAGGCCGAGGTAGTTGGATTGCTTGAGCCCAGGAGTTTGAGACCAGCCTGGGCAACATAGTAAAACCCTGTCTCTACAAAAAATACAAAAATTAGCTGGGCATAGTGGTGCATGCCTGCGGTCCCAGCTACTCAGGAGGCTGAGGTGTGAGGATCACTTGAGCCTGGGAGGCAGAGGTTGTAGTGAGTCTAGATTGTGCTGCCACACTCCAGCCTGCGTGACAAAGTGAGAGTCTGTCTCAATAATAATAATAAAAAGTTAGAAAATGTCTTTTTTTTTTTCTATTCTCTGAAAGAATTTATATAAGACTTGTGTTATTTCTTCTTTAAATGTTTAGAAGAATACATAAGGAAAGCCATGCGTGCCTGATGTTTTCTTTGTGGGAAGGTTTTAAAATAATGAATTCAACTTCTTTAATAGATATTGGATTAAAAGGTTTTCTATTTCTTCTTCTGTTAGCTTTAATTGCTTTTTTGAGGAATTTGTCCAATTAATTCAAATTGTCAAATTTAGTGATACAAAGTTGTTTATAATATCCTCTTACTATCATTTTAATATCTGTAAGGTCTGTGGTGATGTCTCCTTTCCATCTATATTATTAGTGATTTATGTTTTATCTTTTTTCTCTTGAACTAGTCCAGCTAGAAATTTATCAATTTTATTAATCTTTTAAAATAACAAACTTTTGGGGCCAGGCATGATGGCTCACACTTGTAATCCCAGCACTTTGGGAGGCCAAAGTGGGCAGATCACAAGGTCAGGAGTTCAAGACCAGCCTGGCCAACACAGTGAAACTCCGTCTTTACTAAAAATACAAAAAAATTAGCTGGGTGTGGTGGCAGGCGTCTGTAATCCCAGCTACCTAGGAGTCTGAGGCAGAAGAATCGCTTAAACCTGGGAGGCAGAGGCTGCAGTGAGCCGAGACCATGCCACTGCACTCCAGCCTGGGTGACAGAGCTAGACTCTGTCTCAAACAAACAAAAAACCTAACTTTTGGGTTTGTCTTTCCCCTACTATACATTTGTTTTGCATTTCATTGACATCTGTTCTTATTTTTATTATTTCTTTCCTCCTGCTTTCTTGAGGTATTAAACTTATTTTTCCTAGCTTCCTTAGATAAAATTTTACATAATTGAATTTCATCCTTTATTCTGCTCTAATTTATAGCATTTCGTGCTATAAATTTCCTTCAAAGCACTGCTTAGGCCTCATCTTAATTTTCCTTTTTTTTTTAGAGATGAGGTCTTACTCTGTTGCCCAGACTGGAATACAGTGGCAGGATCATAGCTCACTGCACCCTTAAACTCCTGGGTTCAAGCAATCCTCCTACCTCAGCCTCCCAAGTAGCTGGGACTACAGGAGTGTGCCACCATGCCCAATTAAGTTTTTTATTGTTGTTGTTTTAATATGTTAAAGAAAATTGAAGGGGGAAAATTAGATAGAGGATGAAAAATTTAAACAGATAATTGGAATCTATACAAAAAATTACTCAGGAGGTTGAGGCAGAAGAATCGGTTGAGCCTAGGAAGCACAGGTTGCAATGAGCCAAGATCGCACCACTGCACTCCAGCCTGGGCGACAGAGTGAGATTCTGTCTCAAAAAAAAAAAAAAAAAAAAAAAAAAAGAACATGAATTGTGGCAATTGTTGGATGTACTGTGACACATGTAAGTTAGGTCAAGTTTGTTGGTTTTGTTATTGAGATTTCTTACATCCTCAAGGGTTTTCCTGTTAGTTCCATCAGTTATAGAGAGAGAAAGTATCCTGCTGGTTTTGGATTTGTCTATTCCACCTTATATTTTTGTGATTTGCTTTACAAAAGTTTTACAGCTATGTTATTCCGCCCATACATACAGATTTGGGATTGTGACATCTTCCTACTGAATTGCCTGTTTTGTTTGTTTTGTTTTGTTTTGTTTTTGAGACAGAGTCTCGCTCTGCCCTCAACCTCCTGAGTAGCTGGGATTACAGGCATGCGCCACTACCGCCTGGCTAATTTTTGTATCTTCAGTAGAGACGGGGTTTCACCACTTTGGCCAGGCTGGTCTTGAACTCCTGACCTCAAATGATCCACCCACCTCGGCCTCCCAAAGTGCTAGGATTACACACATGAGCCACCGGGCCCAGCCTTATGTTCTTCTTAAAAGTATGTGGAGGCTGAGTGCAGTGGTTCATACCTGTAGTCCAAGCACTTTGGGAGGCCCAAGTGGATGGATTGTTTGAGCCCAGCAACAACAGCCCAACAACAAGCTCCTGTTGTTGCTGCTGTTTTAAGCCAGACCAGTAAACTTAGTTTTATACTTAGAATATTTAGTCCATTCGTATTTAATGTAATCACTGATGTGGTTAGGTTTGTATCTTTCATCTAATTATTTTTTCTATTTGGTCCATTTGTTGTATCTTTTCTTTCTCTGTTCTTACCTTATTTTGGATGTTTTTGCTTCTATGAATTTGCTAGTTATTCATCTTTATTATTTTAGTGTTATCCTAATATTATAATAGTGATCCTTGATTGACCACATTCTAATATAAATAATTTATTCAATCACATTTCCAATACAACTTTAAAATTCCATTTACCCCTTTCTGTCTTTTCTGCTACTTGTATCATGAATTTTAGTACTATGTATAATTTAAACTCCACAGACACTACAATTATTTTGTACAGTTAATATTCATTTATATTAACCTACACCATGTTCTTCAGTCTCTCTTGCATTACTTTTCTTAAGACAGGGTCTCTCTGTCACCCAAGCTGGAGAGCAGTGGCACAATGATAGCTCACCGCAACCTCAAACTCCTGGGCTCAAATGATCCTCCCACCTTAGCCTCCTGAGTAAGACGGAACTACAGGCATGCCACCATATCCAGCTAATTTTTTTTTTAAGTAGAGAGACAGCCTCACTATGTTGTCCAGGCTAGTCTCAAACTCCTGAGGTCAAGGGATCCTCCTGCCTTGGCCTCCCAAAGTGTTGGATTACAGGCAGTAACTCGGATTACAGGCAGGAGCCACCGCGCCTGGCCTCTCTAGCATTCTACATTTCCATCTGATATATTTTTTTTCTGAAGAACTCCAATTAATTGTTTTATGTGCAGGTTGCTGATAACAAATTCCTTCAGTTCTGTGTTTTGTAATAACCCATGAAGGCAAAATATCACCTTCATTTTTGAAGGATATTATTGCTGGTTATAAAATTCTGATTGTCAGCTATTTTCCTTCAGCAGTTTTTGTTTTGTTTTGTTTTGTTTTGTTTTGTCTGTTTTTGAGACAGATTTTCACTCTGTTGCCCAGGATGGAGAGCAGTGGCATGATCTCTGCTGGCTGCAACCTCCGCCTCCCGGGTTCAAGTGATTCTCGTGTCTCAGCTGGGATGACAGGAGTGCACCACCATGCCTGGCTGATTTTTGAATTTTTAGTAGAGATGAGGTTTCACCATGTTGGTCAGGCTGGTCTCCAACTCCTGGTTCAAGTGATCCTCCCACTTCAGCCTCCCAAAGTGCTGGGATCACAGGCGTGAGCCACCGCACCCGACTTCCTTCAGCAGTTTAAATATACGTTATTTCACTGCTTGTCGGCTTCCATTGTTTTTGTTTGTTGAGAAGACAGCTATCCATTTTATGTTTGTTTCAAAGTAGTATGTCCTTTTCCTCTTGCTGCTTGTCAAATTTTTTGTCTTTGTTTTTGGCAATTTCACTATGATATACCCAGGTATGCTGGTTGGTTTTTTGTTTGTAGTTTTCTTGCTGAATCCGTGGCTGGAGATTTTTGTCTTTTGGAATTTGGGGAAATGTTTAGCCATTACTTCTTTGAATATTGCTTCTGCCCCTTCTCTCTATTCTCTCTTTCTGGGGCTCCAACTATGTATTTTAGGCCTTTGGAGTTTGTTACACATGTCTCTTATGTTCTATTCTGGTTTTCCATTGTTGTTTCTTATTGTTGTTCCCCTCTTTTTTCCTGTCTGAGCTTCAGTTTGGGTCTCTTCTATTGAGCTATCCTCAAGCTGACTACTTCTATGTTCTGCTGGGTCCAATCTGCTATTAAACCCATCTACTGTGTCCTTATTGTCAAATTGTGAATTTTCTTAGCTTTAGAATGTCGTTTTTTTCTTTCTTCCATCCTTTCCTTTCTTTCTTCCCCTCTTTCTTTCTTTCGAGATGGAGTCTTGCTATGTCGTCCTGGCTGCAGTGCAGTGGCTATTCATACTGTACTGTAATGGTGCAATCCCACTACTGATCAGCACGGGAGTTTTGACCTGCTCCATTTCTGACCTGGGCCAGTTCCACTTCTTAGGCAACCTGGTGGTTCCCTGCTGCAGGAGGTCACCATATTGATGCCAAAGTTTAGTGCAGACACCTGATCAGCATAGCACTCTAGAACTTAGAACTCCTGGGCTCAAGTGACCCTCCAGCCTCAGCCTCCGGAGCAGCTGGGACTACAGGTACATGCCACCAGGCTTGGTTGTGTCTCTCTGGATAGATTCCAATTCTCGGTTCAATTCTCCATCCTCTTATCTAATTTGCCCCCCTTCTATTTTCTTTAACATATTAATCAGAACTGTGTTCACATCCTTGGGTGTAGAATCTGGATCATCAGCAGTCTGCATCCACTTTCTGGCTCTTCTCTAAACTATCAGATATATTTATATATTTTCTTGTCTTTTTTTTTTTTTTTTTTTTTTTTTTTGAGATGGAGTCTCACTCTGTGGCCCAGGCTGGAGCACAGTGGTGCAATCTTGGCTCACTGCAACCTCCACCTCCCAGGTTTAAGCAATTCTCCTGCCTCAGCCTCCCAAGTAGCTGGGACTACAGGTGTGTGCCACCATGCCTGGCTAATTTTTTATATTTTTAGTAGAGACGGGGTTTCACCATGTTAGCCAGGATGGTCTTGATCTCCTGACCTTGTGATCCACCCGCCTCGGCCTCCCAAAGTGCTGGGATTACAGTATTTTCTTGTCTCTTTAACTTTTTTTTTTTTTTTTTTTTTTGAGACAGAGTCTCACTCTGTCACTCAGGCTGGAGTACAGTGGCATGATCTTGGTTCACTGCAACCTCCACCTCCTGGGTTCAAGCGATTCTCTGGTCTCAGCCTCCCAAGTAGCTGGGATTACAGGCATGCACCACCACGTCTGGCTAATTTTTGTATTCTTGTAGAGATGGGGTTTTGCCGTGTTGGCCAGGCTGGTCTCAAACTCCTGACCTCAGGTGATCCGCCTGCCTTGGCTTCCCAAAGTGCTGGGATTACAGGAGTGAGCCACTGTGCCCGGCCAACATTTTAAGCAATTTTGGATTATATGACAGACATTGGATATAAAAGAATCATAAAGGTTACAGATGACGCTTTTTCCACCAGAGAGGACTGCCCCTTTCTCTGTTAGACTGACCGCATGAGGTCCATTATTGCATTCCCTTCAGAAACGGAGTAGGTTGAGGCTTGGCTGCAGCTTAGGTCTGGTTACTGCAGTTCTGAGTCTGCTGGGCTCTCTGTCTTCTCAAACCCCAAAGTCTGCAGGAGACCGAGTTCTGTCCTTCCAAGTTGCAGCTCAGCCTCCAGTCACATGCAACTTCAAAATCTGGCAAACATCTCTAGGAGTGTGCTCACGACATGCTTTTTTGTTGTTGTTGTTGTTGTTGTTTCTTTGTTTTATTGAGATGGAGTTTTGCTCTGTCACCCAGGCTGGAGTACAGTGGCGCAATCTCGGCTCACTGCAACCTCCGCCTCCCGGGTTCAAGTGATTCTCCTGACTCAGCCTCCCAAATAGCTGGGATTATAGGCATCCACCACCACGCCCCGCTAATTTTTATATTTTTAGTAAAGACAGGGTTTCGCCATGTTGGTCAGGCTGGTCTCACACTCCTGACCTCAGGTGATCCACCCATCTGGGCCTCCCAAAGTGCCTGGATTACAGGTGTAAGCCACTGCACCTGGCCTCAAGGCATGCTTTTGTTCCTAAGCACCTGGGAACTGCAGGAAGCCTGTTGTCAGGGGGCTTTCTGCCTATATTTCCTGCTTCTCCAGGACTGGCAGGCGTGCTGCTTGAATGCCCCGAAGCTGCCAGACTGTTCCGCCAGCCCTTGTGATTAGATGTTCTTTCTCCAGCGGAGCTTCTCTGCCTGGGAAGCCTGGGCCCTGGATGAGCCTGGAATCATCAAATCTTCCCTGGGGAAAAACAGCCAAGTAGACTGCAGCTCACCTTAAAAGGCTCCCTTCCCTGGGGTCTCAGTTCACCCAGTCCTCACTTCCACAGTTCAGGTACCTTTAAAAGCATGATCTTTTGGCTGGGCACGGTGGCTCACACCTGTAATCCCAGCACTTTGGGAGGCCGAGGTGGGCGGATCATGAGGTCAGGGGTTCAAGACCAGCCTGACCAACATGGTGAAACCCTGTCTCTACTAAAAATATTAAAAATAAATACATAAATAAAATAAAAATATAAAAATTAGCCAGGCATGGTGGCGCGCATCTGTAATCCCAGCTACTCAGGAGGCTGAGGCAGAAGAATCTCTTGAACCCGGAGGCGGAGACTGCAGTGAGCTGAGATCACACCACTACACTCCAGCCTGGGAAACAGCGAGACTCCGTCTCAAAAAAAACAGCTGGGTGCGGTGGCTCACACCTGTAATCACAGCACTTTGGGAGGCCGAGGCAGGTGGATCACGAGGTCAGGAGATCAAGACCATCCTGGTTAACACAGTGAAACCCCGTCTCTACTAAAAATACAAAATATTAGCCGGGCATGGTGGCAGGCGCCTGTAGTCTCAGCTACTCGGGAGGCTGAGGCAGGAGAATGGCGTGAATCTGGGAGGTAGAGCTTGCAGTGAGCCGAGATGGCGCCACTGCACTCCAGCCTGGGCGACAGAGCGAGACTCTGTCTCAAAAATAAAAAACAGGATCTTTCAAATGTATCCAGCAGATTTTCTGTAGTTGCTGCAGCTGGAGAACTGGCCACCACAGCCTGGGCATCCTATCTCTCCCAAAGCAGTAGTTTTGCCCAGCTTTTAAAAAGACATGAAGTTGCCTGGTTGTGTCTGCCTATATTTCCTACATATTGCCTATATTAAAATATCCACTCTAAAAATTTCATATTTTTTGCCAATTATTTTACAACAGACTGCAGGTTCTTTTTAAGGGCTCTACTCGGACACCTCTTTCCGGCTTTCCTCTTCCAGGGTGGCACGTGATCCTCAGCTGAAGTTAGCAGTTTCTGAAGCTCTGTCAACGTCAGGCCACGTGGACAGTAACAGGTAAGTCCTCAAACCCTGACACTGCAGGAGGTGCAGGTTCATCCATGGACTCTCGCTGTTCTCCGTGCGTGGGCAGGGGGCACAAGCAGCAGTTCTGTCGGGGCGGCAGGGCCAGCCTGAGGGTGCACACCTGGGTCCCAGCTGCCCTACCCACGGGTGAGGTTCCCCACATCAAGGCCCCAGGGTGGGCAGCAGAGTCACGTTCTATCCACACAGCTTTCCGCAAGGTGAGGTGACTCACACCTGTAATCCCAACCCTTTGGAAGACCAAGGCAGGAGGAAAGTTTAAGCCTAGGAGTTCAAGACCAGCCTGGGCAACATGGCGAGACCCCATCTTTACAAAACAATTTTTTAATTAGCTAGGCGTGGTGGTCCGCCTGTAATCCCAGCACTAACCCCTTGACAGCATTCTGCCTCCAGCCCGTTCAGCTTCATCTCCCTCTCCATTGCCCATGTAGGCCAAGGGCGGATATGCTCCCAGGACGTCCACGCTGCTCCTGCGTGGCCTGGGCCCCTTTCCGGCCTCACATTGCCCGGGAGGCTCATTCTCCAGCCACGGCCCGGTGCCTGCGCCACCTTTCCTGTAAGACCCCCATATGTGGGGTGGGGGGGGCGCATGTGCCTTCCCAGTCTAGGTGGCGTCTGTGCCTCTCCTTGCTGTGGTCTCCCCCATGTCACTCGAGGAAGGATGGGACTGCAACCTCCAGGTCCAGAGTTCCCATCCCCCCCAAGCAGGAGGGAAGCAACGACAGCCATCTCCCAGATGAAACATGGACTGAACCAAGCACCCCTGCCCCTCAGCCCACTGACACCAAGGACCACCTGCCAAGGCCCCAAGAGCTCACAACCCCATCTGTAAGGGTGACAGGCAGCCCATAGCCCATGGGGTCACGTTCCACTGTCTGGACTCACAGGGCCTCTGGCCCTCACGGGGCAGAGTTCTAGGCTTCTGGGTCCCTGAAGGAAACCTGGTTGCAGTGATCAGGGGCTGTAGTAGGAAATACCGAGCTGTCCCAGGCCACAGAGCCAGGGTGGCACACAGAGGACATGTGGCCATGAGCTTCATGTGGCCCCCATCCCTCCAGGAAGCCACAGCTGGGTTCTGTCGGCTCAGGCCACCCAGCAAAGCCCTTGGCCCATATGAAGGGAAGGCATCATGTTTTAAAAGGGGGGGTCCCCCACGTGGACACAGACGTAAACCAGTAACTAAAGACAAAAGGCACAGGTAGAGCACCATGACTCCAACAGAAGCGAGCGCTTTGGGGACGGTGGGGACAATGGGGACAGTGGGGACGGTGGGGACAGTGGGGATAGTTAACTGTTGCTGCACTATGTCAGGAAGTGTGAGGTTCACTCCCCCAGCTCAGCCCAAGAGAGCGCCCACCCCATGCAATGCCCAGGCAGGGGCAAAAGCCAGGACTCTGTGACCCCCATGGGTCGTTTGTGACCCCCACCCCGCTCACCAGGAATATTAACCGGCCCATCCTTCCTCGCAGAGAGGAGGAGGACCTGGAGGCAGCAGCTAAACATGACTTCAGTGCCCACCCGTGGCCCTCCTGTCCCCCTCCCCTCCCCCATCTCCTCTATCTCTATCCCCACCTTATTTTCCGCAGCAACGTGTGGAAGGGCCGGAACAGCTCGGACATGTCTTCTGCCTTGCGGTCCAAGTTCAGGGGTCCGTCCGCATAGACCACGAGGCCACTGCATTTGAGACACAAAAGCCAGGATGTCAGGCCTGTGGCCCCCTGGGTGCCGCAGACAGCCCAACTTAACCACCTGCGAAAACCACGGCCGCTGGGACTCTGCAGCGTCACTGTCCCAGCACGGCCGCCGCCTCATGCTTTGCCTTGTGTGATTGCATCATAAATAAGTTTAGAAAAAGCAGTAAAAATTATTACCCAGACTTCACCCTCTTTTGCAGTTGATTAGCTTGTGTTCACTGGAGGGGTCGTAAAGTAATCAGAAAAGTGTATCTGCACACATCGGTGCTGCAATCAGATAAATTCGCCTCAAGGTTTGTTACCAAAACCTACCTTCTTGCAAGTTATAAAAACTGGATTTGTGGTTAAATTTATCTGCAGAGCCTTATGAGAACTGGACCTGGAACCATCTTCTCCAAAAGCAAAACCAGCTGCAGGTGTGAGCTGAGGTCCCGCACGGGTTCCCTTCCTGCAGCCTGGCCAATGCTCCACCACCCCACAAGACCAAAGCAGCCTCCCCTCATCTCCCACACAGGACCCACCTCCCTTGTGGTGCCCACCAGGCCCCGAGAAGCTCCCCTCCCCAGGACTGCAGCCCCATGTGGCTGAGGCCGGTTTTCCTCACTGTTCCTACCCCAGAGTCTGGCTCAAGGCCTGCTGAAGGACGAGCTTCCCAGATGCCACCTCTGGCGGCCCCCACTCCTCTCTGTGCACCGTCCAGCCCTGCCCAGCTCCAAGTGTGCCTTAATCATCCATGTCTCAGCCCGTCTCTCCTTGAGGGCACCCATCCCAGAGCACCTTCTCTGGGTGCCTCCTCCTGGGTCTCCTGGGACCAGACCATGTCTCAGGTGCCTGGGGAGTATCCACCCACGAAATCGTCCCCTGTCCCTCATCATCATCATGTTCTTCCTCATCAGAGCACAGACAAGGGCCATGTGGGCTTGTCTGTGTAAATGGAGCACCACCGGCCTGTCTCTTTCTGCAGACGTGACACCAAGGTCAGGTCCAGCCAACACTATCAAACACCAAGTCCCCAGCAGCTCAGGGACAGTCTCCTTGTCCAACGCACCCAGCTCAGTGAGAAGGGCTGATAAAGGGAATTGAACAAAGGGAATGTTTTTCCCTAAAAATCGTTGGGTTTCATGTGCAAAAAGCAAGATTTGAAAGTCACAGGTAAAGTATGTGTAGTGCTGCCTTTGGGGCATGGGGGCGCCAGGCCCTGTGGAGTGGCCAGCTCAGCTGGGCAGGAGGCTGTGTCCTGACCTCCTGTGGGTGAGCGGACAGCACAGCCAGCCTTCCATTCTGCTTGGTGTCCTTTGTGGCTCTTACACGAGCTGCCTGTCCTGGATTAAACGAACAGTATTCAGGGGACAATTACCCAAACCGAGCCTTAACTCTATGGGTGAATCAGGCAGTCTCAGGACAAAGGCAGAGGGAAACAGAGCAGGGAAGGGGGCAGCCCTGACTCCAGCGGCCGGGCCTCAGGGAAGCCATCCCCAACCCCAGTAGAGCTCCTCCCTGCTGGGCATAGGACTCAGCCCCGCAATGACCCGTGCACCCAACATCTGCCCGTCTGGAAACCTCGCTCCTGCCTGCTCCGGGCAGCAGTGTGGCCAAGGAAGGACTCAGCTGCCCCCCAGGGCAGTCAGCAGGAGTCGGGGAACAAGGCCCGCCCATGAGAGCTGCTGGCCCAGGTCCTCAGAAAAGAACTCGTTCATCAGGAGGCTCAGACCCGGAGGCTGCTGTGCCACCTCCTCCTGGGAGCCTGCGGGGACCCAAGGACCACCGGGCTGTATCCCTGCATCCAGCCGTGTGTCAGCTTTCGCGTGCTGGACGAAGGGCCAAGCACTCCACGGTGGCCGAGCCCTGCTGTTCAGCAACTCTGCAGGTGCCCGAACTACAGAGAGAAGGCCTGTAGGACGGGAGATCAGGCTCAGGTGCTGAAGTAACGGGGTGTAGGGGCCAGAGGTGGGGAGAGGTGGGGAGCAGCCCCCAGGCGGTAGCCAGAGGCTCAGCATCTGTCTCTGCACCTGGCCTGGCACTTGCAGGAATCTGGCTGAAGGGGCTCAGAATGAGGCCTGGGAATGAGCTATTGCTAGAAATGGTGGGTCTGATGCAGCTGCTGCCCATGGCTACAGCCCGACAGGCCACCCAGGCCTGTGTCCACGCTGCCACGAGCAGGGGTAAGGCAGTCACCCACCAGTGAGCCTGGAAGGCTGGATCCCGGGGTCTCGGTGTGGCCAGGGGTGTGGGGGCACCGTGAGGGGCCTGGCCCAGATCCAGCTAAGGTGAGCAGGCCAGAGGACATCCTGCACAGTGGAGAAAGCTGGGCCCTGCTGGAAGTGGGGGTGGCCAGTCTTCCCTTTTCTTTTTTCAAAGAAATTCATATAACAAACAATTGTTTTAAAGGGTACGATTCTGAGGCATTTTCTGCATTCATGGTGCTGTGCACCCATCACCTCTCTAGTTTCAAAAGGTTTTTATCACCCCAGAAAACACCCTTTTAATAATCACCATGACTTATTCACCTCAGCCATGGCAATCCCTCATCTGCTTTCTGTCTCTCTGAATTGGCCTATTCTGGGTGTTCCATGTAAACAGAATCACGTAACGCATGACCTTTGTGACCAGTTTTCACCTTGCACCACGTTTTCAAGGCTCATGATGCTGTGGCACGTGGTGAATGTTCCCGCACATACATTTCTTCATTCATCCACGGGTGGACGTTTGGATTGTTTCTGTCTTTGGGCTATTATGAATAATGCTGCCATAAACATTCGTGTAGAAGTTTGTTCACGGACATATGTTTTCATCTCTCTTGGGTATATGCCTAGAAGGGTATGTGGTATGACCATATGGATCATATAATTCTATGTTTAACTTTTTAAGGAACCACCAACTGTTTTCCGTAGCAGCTGCGGCGTTTTACACTCCCGCCAGCAATCCAAGGGTTTTGACTTCTCCACACTCTCACTACGTATTCTTTTCCAATTTTTTTGATTACAGCCATCCTGGTGGGTGTGAAGTGGCATCTCATCATGGTTTTGATTTACATTTCCTTAATAACAAATGACGTGGACCATCTTTTTCACGTGCCTGTTGGCCACGTGTATATCTTCTTTGGAGAAATGTCTATTCAAGTCTTTACTCATTTTTAAATTGGGTTGTTTGTCAATTTGTTGTTGAGTTGAAAGGGTTCTTTATATATTAAATCTTCAACAGATATATGATTTGCAAATATTCTTTAGGTTGTCTTTTCATTTTCTTTATAATATCTTTTGATGCATCACAATTTTAAATTTTGATGAGGTCCAGTTTCTCTTTTTATCTTTTTGTGGTGGTGCTTTTGATGTCAAATCCATCGAAAAATCTGAGAACAGGAATACTTACCCTCTGTATCAAAGTTCTCTAGAGAAACAGAACAAGAGAGAAAGATTTATTTATTTTAAGGAATTATTTCATGCAATTGTGGGGGCTGGCAAGTCCAAATTCTGCTGGAGACCCAGAGAAGAGTTGACATGGCAGCTCCAATCCAAGGAGTCTGGAAGCCGGATTCCCTCTTACTTGGGGATCTCAGTCTGTTTCTCTCAGGGCCTTCCACTAATTGGATGAGGCCCACCCACATCACGGAGAGTCGTCAGCTGTACTCAGAGTCTACTGATTTAAATGCTAATCTCATCTTTAAAATACTCACAGCAGGGTAGTGCTGACATGCGTTTCAGAGGACAGGGAAGGTTGTATCCACATTGTACAGTGGATGCTACATTGGACACCGATGGGAAGAATCATCCATTCAAGGAAGCATGACTTGTGTTGAACAAGACAAGCTGGGTGAAGCATTTGAAGGTGCTTTTGAGGTACTGATGTAACATTCAACTGATCTTCAGTCCTCCCCAGATGACAAAAATGACCTGGCTTTCATCAACCACTGTCCTCACGTCAGAGGAAATTCCATCTGCTAAGAAGTGTTGCCCACAGAGGAACCTGTGTATAACTGGAGAACCATAGTAGCAGGAGGAAGCTCTGACCATTTTAATACCTTCACGAATTCCCACGTAATGCCAAGATGGCATCTTGTATCCAGGGGTAGATAAAACCAAAGACATCTTTCCATTTATATTGAAAAATAAAGAAAAACTTTAGGGAAAACCTTCGGGGAAAAAGAAAAGTCAACCAGAACCCCGTGACTTACTCAGAAAATTGCCAGGGCCCTGAGGAATGATGGAAGAACTAGAGAAATCGCCAAAATCCAGAGGAAGCTGACCTACCAGTTTACCAAGGCCATCCTCCAAAGACTCTATCTTATTTCTCAGGGAAAGCAATCTTCTACTCACAGTGTGTTCAGCCTGATCAAGAATATCTCAGTTTAAATAACTAGAATGCAAATTATAACTATACACGTGCCAATTACCATGAGCTAAGTCACCCTGATTGCTAAATATACTCTCACGTTTCATGGTTTCCTGGCATCAGAAATCCCTACAAGCTTCAGGATTTTTCTCTTAAAGCAAATGCTGAAGAGAAAAAAAAAATTAACTTTATTATTGCTATCTTTTGTCAAATAGCATAGAATCTATACTAACTTGGTGGGAAATCCTGCCAATGAACAAATTTATTGTTGCAAATGACCAAGCCCTATGTGAAAGTACTGACTAAATGGCCTTGCTCTTACTATTCTCTATTCAACCACTTTCTTCCCGATTAATACTGCCAGTACAAGAAACTAATAATGATTCAAACATTTTTCTGTCATATACTCAGGTGAAAACATCACTCTAACCTGTCTCTGCTGGCTTTACAAAAAATCGTTTACAAAAAAACGATTGCACATGATAAAAGCGTTTGTGCAAAAATACATTCATGGCTCTAAAAACTTCAGTGAAAATGTATATTCAGTTCCCTTACTCACATTTTTTCCTTTTCCCTTTGTCTTTAAATCTTACTTTTTCATTTTTTTTTTTTAAGAGACAGAGTCTCATTCCGTTGCCCAGACTGTAATTCAATGGCGTGATCAAAGCTTACTGCAAACTCAAACTCCTGGGCTCAAGTAATCCTCTTGCCTTTGCCTCCCAAGTGGCTGGGACTACAGGCACACACCACCACACCTGGTTTTTTGCCGTTGGGACGAGGTTTCATTATGTTGTCTAGGCTGGTCTCAAACTCCTGGCCTCAAGCTATTCTGCTGCCTCAGCATCCCAAAGTGTTAGGATTACAGTCATGAGCCACCAAACCCAGTCTCTTACCCATTTTTGTTGTTGTTGTTGTTGTTTTCTTGCTGTTTAATTTTTTGAGTTCTTTATATATGTTGGATATTAACCCATCAGATGTATGAATTGTAAATATTTTCTCCCAATCCATAGGTTGTCTCTGCACCCTGTTCTTCCTTTTGCTATGCAGAAGCTTTTCAGTTTGATGTAATCCAATTTATCTATATTTATTTTTGTTGCCTGCACTTTGGGGCCAAATCCAAAAAGTCACTACCCAGACTAATGTTGTGTAGTCTTTCCCCTAAGTTTTCTTCTAGTAGTTTTAGAGTTTCTGGTCTTATATTTAGCTCTTTAATCCATTCTGAGTTGATTAAGGGTCTAGCTTCATTCTTTGACATGCGAAAATTTCAGATTTCCCAGCACCATTTATTGAAGAAGCTGTCCTTGTCTTCTTGGCACCTTTGTTGAAAATTAGTTGGGTTCGCTTCTGGGCTCTTTATTCTGTTCCACTGGTATGTGTCCTGTTGTCTTGTTTTTGCCAATTCCAAGCTGTTTTAAAATTACTATAGCTTTGTAGTAAAGTTTAAAATCAGGTAGTGTGGTATATCCAGCTTTGTCCTTTCTGCTCATGATTGCCTTGGCTATTCGTGGGTTTTTATGGTTCTATATGAATTTCAGGATTTTTTCTCTTTTCATAAATAAAAGGATGTTGGGCTTTTGAAAGGGATTACACTAAACATGTAGATTTATTTGGGTAGTATGGACATTTTAACAATATTAATTTTTCCAATCCATGAACATGGAATATCTTTCATTTGTCTTCTTGAATTGATTTCATTGGTGTTTTATAGTTTTCAGTGCACAGGTTTTTCAGCTCCGTGATAAAAATTATTCCTTAGTATTTTTTTGTAGCTGTTGTAAATGAGATTATTCTCTTGATTTCTTCTTTCAGATAGTGTATTGTTAGTGTATAAAAATGCTACTAATTTTTGTGTGTTGATTTTGTGTCCTGGAACTTTACTATATTCATTATTAGTCCTAACAGTTTTTTTGTGGAGTCTGTAGGGTTTTCCACATATAAGATAAGGTTGCCGGCCGGGTGCGGTGGCTCACAC
The DNA here is from genome assembly GCF_003255815.1 of Theropithecus gelada. NCBI lineage: Eukaryota > Metazoa > Chordata > Mammalia > Primates > Cercopithecidae > Theropithecus > Theropithecus gelada. Next base: position 2,336,123 of record NC_037672.1, read on the forward strand.
CTATAATCCCAGCACTTTGGGAGTCCGAGGCAGGTGGATCACCAGATCAGGAGTTCAAGACCAGCCTGGCCAATACGGTGAAACCCTGTCTCTACTAAAAATACAAAAAATTAGCCAGGCATGGTGGTGGGCACCTGTAGTCCCAGCTACTCGGGAGGCTGAGGCAGGAGAATGGTGTGAACCTGGGAGGCAGAGCCTGCAGTGAGCTGAGATCGTGCCACTGCACTCCAGCCTGGGCAACAGAGTGACACTCCGTCTCAAAAAAAAAAAAAAAAAAAATTAGCTGGGCATGGTGGCACATGCGTGTAGTCCCAGCTGTTCAGGAGGCTGAGGCAGGAGAATCGCTTGAACCTGGTAGGTGGAGGCTGTAGTGAGCTGAGATTGTGCCACTGCACTCCAGCCTGGGTGACAGAGCAAGACCCTGTCTCAAAATATATTATAATAGCAATAATAATAATAAATAAAATATATATATTTAAAGTTGCCAGCAAACAGTAACAATTTCACTTCTTTTCCTATTTGGATGCCTTTTCTTTCTTTCTCTTGCCTAATTGCTTTGGCAAGGACTTCCAATACTATATTTAATAGAAGTGGCAAGAGTAGGCATCTTTGCCTTGCTCCATATCTTAGAGGAAAGGCTTTCAATTTTTCTCCATTGAGTATGATGTTAGCTGTGGGCTTCTCATTAAATATGGCCTTTATTGTATTAAGGCACATTCTTTCTTTCTTTCTTTTTTTTTTTTTTTTTTTTTTGCATTTTCACTCAATGGTACTCTTGAAGGGATACATTCCTTCTACATCTAATTTGCTGATTTTTTCATCATAAAAGGATGTTGAATTTTATCAAATGCTTTTTCTGTATCTAATGAGATGATCATATGGGTTTTTTTCATTCTATTAATGTGATGTATCACAATTATCAATTTGTGTATTTTGAACCATCCTTGCATTTCAGTGATTAAAAACATTTCTCAAAAGAAGACAAATGACCAACATCACTAGTCATTAGAGAAAAGCAAACTAAAGCCACAATGAGATATCACTTCTCATTTGTCTGAATATCTTTTATCAAGAAGATGAAAGATCAGTGTTACCAAGCATGTGGAGAAAAGGGAACCCTTGCACACCACTGGTAGGAACGTAAATTGGTACAGCCATTATGGAAAACAGTACAGAGATTCCTCCAAAAAACTACAAATATAATTACCATATGATCCAGTAATCCCACTTCTGGGTATTTACCCCAAACATCTGAAATGAGTTTGTTGAAGGGATGTCTGTAGTCTCATGTTTATTGCAGCATTATTCACAGTAGCTAAGATATGAAATCAATCTAAGCGTTTAACAAATGAATAAAGAAATTGTGGTATATATATATATATACACAATAGAATACTATTCAGCCTTAAAAACAAAAGAGATTCCGATATTTGTGAAGAATTGGATGGAATTTTAGAACATTATGCTAAGTGAAATAACTAAGACCCAGAAAGGCAAATACCATATGTTCTCACTTACATGTGGAATCTCAAACAATTGAACTTACAGAATCAGAGAGCAGAACAGTGGTTATAGAGGCTGGGGGTGTGGGGAATGGCCAAAGAGTATAAAATCTCAGACTAGAAGAATGTTTCTTCTTTTTTTGAGTTCTTTGCACATCATAGTGAATACAGTCAAAAACAGAGTGTTGGACATTTCCAAATTTTAAGAGAGTAAATTTAAAATGTTCTCATTCAAAAAATGTTAACTATTTGAGGTGATGGATATGTTAACCAGCTTGATTTAATTATTCCAGACTGCATTCATAGATTATAATACAACTTTGCACTCTATAAATCTGCACAATTATAAATTGCCAGTTTATCATTATAAAAAGAAAAAAATACCTTCACAGCAAAATTCAGACTGGTATTTTACCAAATATCTGGGTAATGTGGCCTAGCCAAGATGACACATGAAGTTAACGATCGCAGGGTACAACTTTGTTCTTTTGCATGTGGTTATCCAGTTGCCCCAGGAACATTCTTTGAAGAGACTGTTCTTTCCTTATTGAATGATCTTGGCCCCCTTGTCAATAATCAGTTCACCATAGATGTTTGGATTTATTTATGGCCTCTCAATTTTATTCCATTGGTCTATACATCTATCTTTATGCCAGTACCATAGGTTTTGACTTGTAGTAAGTTTTGAAATCAGGATGTATGAATCTTCCAACTTTGTTTTTGTTTGTCAATATTGTTTTGGCTACTTAGGGCCCACTGCAGTTCCATATGAATTTTAGAACACCTTTTCCATTTCTGCAAAACCAAAAGGCCAGTGGGGTTTTGACAGCAATTGCATTGCGTCTGTAGATCACTTAATGGAGTATTGGTCTTCCCATCCATGAACATGGAATGTCTCTCTGTTTAATTATGTCTTTAATTTTTTCAGCAATGTTTTTTAGTTTTCAGCATCCATGTCTTTCACCTTCTTGATTAAATTTATTCCTAGGCATTTTACTCTTTTGAATGTTATTGCAAATTCCTTATTTAAAATAACACCTAATTACATACAATGGAATATTATTCAGCCTTAAAAAGGAAGGAAATTCTGACACATGCTACGCATGGAGGAAGCTTGAAAATATTATGTGAAGTGAAATAAGACAGTCACAAGGGGATAAATCCTATATATTAGCTTGGTGCAAAAGTAATTGCAATTTTTGCCATTAAAACCCTAAGAAAGGGTCAAAATGGCGAATTTTGTTATGTATATTTTACCACAATAAAGAAGAATGTTTATTGCCTTAATTTCTGTTTACAAAAGTGTTATCTATCATTTTAAGGAACGCTGTAAAATAGAGACATACTATTTGATAACAATTTTTGTACTTAATACACTGGGGATGTTTTTGCATAGCATTAGGAGATTTTCTCCATCATTATTTAAATGGCTAGAGTATTGTTTTTAACCAATCCCTCAATTCTGGATATCCATCCCTTCTCAAATTTTTATGATTACAAGTAATACTTCAGGGATAATCTTTGTGGATATATATTTGTGCCCCATCAGATCAATGCAACAAAATTCTGTAAAAGTCTACTGTGCTAGGACATGCCAGGCACTCAGGGTGCATCAGTGAATAAGAGTTATGGTCTAGTGGGGGAGACACAAAAATAACAGAAATCCCATTTATACGAATAACCCAAATAGGTAAATCTATAGAAACAGAAAATAGGTTTGTGGTTCCCCAGGGTTACGGGGCAGGATGAAGGAGATCGGGGGTGGAGGTGGCCGCTCAGGAGTAAGAGACATCATTGTGAGTAATGAAAATGTCACGAAATTTGTGGTGATGGCTGCACAATTCTGAATGTACCAAAAATGACTGTGCACTTTAGATGGGTGAGTCATAGGGTAATGAATTTTATCTCAATAACGTGGAAAAATAAATAACAGAGTAAGTCACGCAACATGCTGGTGGGAGATGGGCTTGGATGAGCGGTGCAGTGGTAGGGACATCGCAGAGGGAGGGACAGCAGGGAGGAGGGGACAGTACAGAGGAGGGGACAGCACAGAGGAGGGGACATCATAGAGCAAGAGACAGCATGGAGGAGGGAACAGTGCAGAGGAGCACGGGGGAGAGGACATTGCAGAGGAAGAGACAGCATGGAGGAGGGGACAGCATAGGGGAGGGGACAGCATGGAGAATGGAACAGCATAGAGGAGGGGACAGCATGGAGGAGGGGACATCACACAGGATGGGACAGCATGGAGGAGGGAACAGCATAGGGGAGGGGACAACACGGAGAATGGGACATCAGAGGATGGGACAGCATGGAGGAGGGAACAGCATAGAGGAGGGGACAGCATGGAGAATGGAACAGCATAGGGGAGGGGACAGCATGGAGAATGGAACAGCATAGGGGAGGGGACAGCATGGAGAATGGGACATCACACAGGATGGGACAGCATGGAGGAGGGAACAGCATGGAGGAGGGGACAGCATGGAGGAGGGGACGGTGCAGTGAAGGGGACAGCATGGAGGAGGGGACAGCATGGAGGAGGGGACGGTGCAGTGAAGGGGACAGCATGGTGGAGAGGATGGAATGGCCAAGAGAACACTGGAGCAGAGGGGACAGAGGAGGAAACATCATGGAAAAGGGGACAGTGCAGTGGAGGGGACAGTGAGGCAGTAGGGATAGGACAGCCAAAGGGACTCTGGAGCGAAGGGGACAGCGTGGTGGAGATCAGGGCAGCGGGTGCACGGGGACTGGGCAGAGGCTGGGTGTGGGTGCAGGTGGATCACAGTGGGAGCTCCGGCAAGGGTCTGAGCAGGGCCGAGATGACACCTTGTCTTGACACAGGTGGATGGGCGAGGGCCCCTGAAGAGGATCTGGCAACCATCCCGCAGGCCATGGGGGCGGTGGCTCCTGGACATGTTCTGGGATGGGCTGGAAGGAGGGGCCTGGGGAGGAAGGGAGGGGTAGAGGAGAGGGGCCTGGGTTCTGCACAGTTCCGGTCTGGGAAGCACCCGAAGCAGAGCTGTGAGTGTAGACCAGCGGGCGGGCGAAGTCACAGCGACGGGAGCAGCCAGCTCTGTGCTGATGGGGACTGAGAAGTGACCACTGGGTCTAGAGGTTTTATTTCATTTCTTCCTTTAAAGGAACTGTTTTAAGGCCGGGGCTGGGCACGGCAGCTCACGCCTGTAATCCTAGCACATTAGGAGGCCAAGGCAGTCAGATTGCTAGAGCCCAGGAACTTGAGACGAGCCTGGACAACATAGCAAGACCCTGTCTCTATTTTTTAATTTAAAAAAATAAATAAAAAGTTTAAAAAAAAAAAAAAAAGAAACTGTTTTAAGATAAATCCCCAAAAGTAAAACCAGTTTGTCGAAGAGTCTGAGCCTCGTGGAGACACTCTCCTCAGGATGCTTGTCTCCACCGGCAGAAGGGACTGACTGGATGCAGGTCTTAGGGAGGGGACAGGCCGAGGGCTTCAGGGCAAGTGGGGCCCCTCTCCTGCGGCTCAGAGCAAGTCCCCACAGGGATGACCTCCAGTTTTTGTCCTCACTGCCTGGTAAGGCCAGACTCTGCCAGGCTGCACCCTAAACAGGGGGCAGGGTCCCACCCAGCCCTCCCCTCCACCTCCCCGTGCCAACCTGAAGGCCTCGGTTTACCACTGCCTCTGCCCCAGGCAGGCCTCCTCTGCCGGCCACAGAGCTAGAGTTTCTGCTTTCTTGTGTCACAGGTGAGCAGCAGGCTCAGACCCTTGGCTGGGCTTGGTTCTGCCACCTCCAGCTGTTGACCCCCAGCAGAGCCTTTGCCACTGGAAGCCCCTCAGAAGGGGGCCGGAGCCTGGCCCGCAGCTTGTGCTTGGTCAATGTGGCATCACAGTTCTGTGACACGGTGTACTGGAGAAGGGACTGGGGCTCCTGGGCACCAGCAGAGTCACGGGCAGAGCCACAGAGGAGCTCCACCCCCAGCTCCTGCCCCGCTCAGCGCCCCCGCCTCCCCTCTGCTCTCAGTGTTCCCTGGGGGTCACCTGGGGGTCCCAGGATGCCCACTTCACAGAGGCAGGATCCTGTGAGGGTGTGGGCCCAGGAATGCCGGCTACAGGGGTCTTCACTGCTGCAGAAGCTCCTGTGGCCCCTGGTCCTTGCTCGAGCCCTGGCCACGCCCCTGAGCACACACCACCTGCACCAATGTGCCCCCCTCCCGCCACCTGCACGGCTCCCACCTCTGGGCCAGCTGCCCTGGTGAGCCTCTCCCTCATGCCTCCAGCTCCTGTCCACCCCATCGGGTCCCTGCACTGAGTTCCCCTTCCAGCATCCAGAACATTCCACAGCCCTGTGGTCAGCCCACCTGTCCATCTCCCTGCTAAAAGCATAGGGTGAGGTATGCAGCAGGCACTCAATACTTGCTCGCTGAGTGAACACAAGAAGGAGCAGGCTCTGGGCCCCACCCTGGGCAGCTGTGGCTTCTGCCTGTGAGGCTCAAAGCGGTTGCTGTGGACGACGAGGAAGAAGACCGGGAGCCACTGGTGGTGCAGGACTGCAAGGCCCCAGTGAGCATCCCCGAGGGGTGGCCTTAGGAACAGCTGCCTGCTCGGCACTCTCCCACTCAGCACTCACTTGCCCTGCTGGAGGCTCGCCACACAGAGGGGTTGCAGTGGCAGCCTGGTGCACCCCACGGTTCCTCGTATCCGCAGCCTGGCTCTGCAGCTAGATGCCTGCCTCTGGGGGGCTCACAGCTGGCCACCCCCCTGGACAGGCCTGCTCCCTGGACTCCGGCTTTGGGCTCCTGTGCCTGCTCATCCTTCCTCCCTCCTTCACCTCCTGGGGGTCCCTCACTCCCTTTCCAGGCTCTCCCTCTGTCCTGAGCTGGAGAGGACCCCACACCAGTGCCTCCAGGAGGGGACCCACGGGACAAAGCCTCTGCCAACAGAAGCCCCGGCTTCCCTCCCCCACCTCCCTCCTTCAGCCTCCCAACGAGCACTGGCCTCCCTTGCTGCCCTTCCCTGACCCCCCACACTCCTGCACCTCCCTCCCCCAGCTGCCCCAACAACTCCCCCAACCTCCCTCCCCTGGCCTCCCCTCCCCAGTCCCCCACTCCCCCCGCCTCCCCTTGCCTCCCAGGATGAGAGCTCAGGACAGAAGGAGGAGCAGAGGTTTGGCCACCGGCAGGTGGACTGAGGTCGGCAAACAGGACACAGATGATACTGGTGGGAAGCGGCTGCTGTTCTGTGGTCGCCTGTACTCGGCAAACGTGGGCAGCAGACTCAGTGTGAAAGTCCAGAAACACAGTGTGCCTGGGGTGCGGCCTGCGGGGAGGGTCACCTGGGGTCATCGGCACACACCAGGCCCGACCTTTAAGAGGAAGTCCAGCCAGGGCCTCAGCAGTGCGTTGACACGGGCATGAGTGGGCGTGAGTGGGCAGGTGGCTTGGTGCCACACCTCAAAGCACGCACGGAGAACTTTCTACAAGGACAGCAGAGCTGTTCATTTGCTGTGAGTGCCCTTGGGACAAGGAGACACCTGTACCCGAGGGAAAGGCTCACCGCGCCCTGCGCCCTGGCGGAGACAAGGCCGGCTCACCGGATCTTTGCTGTTGTGTTTTTTAAACAAAGAGAAGAATAAGGACCAAAATTGCCTGTCATTTTCTTCAAAGTGAGTTTGGCCACAGAGAGACACTTGTCTAGTAAAGAAAAACAATGTCACCAAATCCTGTGGCCCATGGGAAGGGGTGCTCTGTAGTAGCTTCCGGGTAGCCTCTCCCCACCAGGACACTTCCCTTCAAGCCACCTTGGAGGCCACTGGGGACACCCTGCCCTCCAGCCTCGAGGTCTTCAGGTGAAGGGAAGTTCCCCGACTCTAACGGGAGGAGGATATCCGAGCCTGCCTCCGAGCCTGCCTCTGGCGCAATGTGAGGCTCGCTGTCTCTGGTTTGCTAACTTTGAAAGACGCAACCTCTGTGAGGACAGGTGAAGAACAGTGCAGGAAACAGGCCAGGCCCTGAGCTATTGGAGGGGACTCTGGGGAGCCAGGGCCCGGCAGATAGAGACCACGCTGGAGCCCTCCCTGAGGAGGTGGCGCCCAGGACCTAGGCGAGTGGGCAGCCTGGCCCAGGGGAGTCCGGACTGGTCCCGGCAGCAGCCCCCATTGCTCCCCGCTCCAACAAGGGGTGATCGGCACATCCCGGGGTTAAGCACCTCTGTCCCCTACAGGCCTGGCCACCGGCCCCAGCCCACTGCACTGCCACCGCCCCACATGCTCCCACCTCTGCACCCCCATTTCCCACGGGAGGGGTATCCATGTTTGACCCCAGCACGCTGCCACGTGTGCCTGTGCCCCGGGGTTCCCTGGGGGTCCTCAGCACGGCCTGAGCCTGGGCCAGTCCTGGCCTCTGTGCCCACCGCACACTCCCTGACCACTTCACTGATGTCCACATCTCCACAGGGCATCTCTCTCAAGGGATCCCCATCCCCTACTCTGCCCAGTCCCACACCTGCAGGCCGCTGCCCACTGGACCCTCCCCACTCCCCGCCAGCTGCAAGCTCCATTAAGCTCTCTGTGGCCCACTCACTGTTCCGCCCCCGTGACCATCCGCCTGGCAGGGGCATGGGGAATCCCCGTCTAGAGTCAGGGTGTGGCTGAGCAGCATGGGCCAAGCCCCAGAACCCCTGGGTTCTGACCTTGGCCCCAAGCAGCTCAGAGACACTGAGCGGGTGACCCCATGCCTCCTGCCTCGGTGGATTTCAGGCCTGAGCTTCCATGTGCTGTTTTCATGTCCTTGAGCCCCACAGGGCCCTACAGGCTGCCTTGAGTTCCCTGCTCTCCCAGATGGGCCCCACTGGCAGGAAAGGCTCCACACAGCTATTCCCGCAGCCAGACTGACTGCCCCCACCTGCCCTTCAACCCAATGAGCTTCACCTCCCTCCCAGCCCCCAAATCATTCAAACAAGCCAATCACATCCTCCTGAGGGACCAGGGGGCACCTCCTCCTCTTGTTACAACCAAGTCTGCCTCCCACAGCCCCTGTGAGGCCACTCTGTTCCGAGCATGGCCCTGTGTGACCCTCATGGTCTCCTGTGACTAATGAGCTCACATGTCGATCTCACCTGTCCAGTGCCAGGTGCCAGGTGTTATGCCACCTTGCCCTATCTAGGGTGACAGAGCCTCCCTCACCAGCAAGGTGAACAGAAGGCACTCAGGACACGTGGTCCCTGGTCTGCTGAGGGCCGAAAGCAGGCCTGCCTGGTGACTGACCTGGGGCAGCCGAGCGGCCACTGTGCGGTAGAGGCGCCATGGAACAGCACCCACACGGGACCCGGCACCGTCAGCCCTGCCCGTCCTGCAGGTTTCTGCAGAGGGCCTGGGCACAGGAGGCACTCACCACACGATGGCCAGCCTGGGGATGCTGAACATGAGGGCAGGCTCGTAGTCATCAATCATGTCCTGGGTCAGGTACCCGAAGTCAAGGGCCCTGTCCGGAGAGAGGGACAGTGAGCAGCGTGAGGGCTGGTCCACCGCAGCCACAGGTCAGACCCCAGCAGGGATGGGCAGTGCGCTCAGTCTGCACCTGCGGTCACGCGTGGTGGCCACATCAAGAGGTGACACATGCCACCCCCGGTCCTCGTATGTGCAAGGGGCTGGGGCTGCAGGAAAAGGCCACGCACTTCCCTGAATGCCCTGGCAGGTGGCTCCAGCTTGACCTTTCCATCTGCCAGTCCCCACCTCTGTCCCAGGAGGCAGGGGCAGGGAGGATGTGTGAGGACAGCTATGATGCCCAGCAAAGAAGGTAAGGCAACCCAGAGGACAGCTCTGCTCAGCCAGGAAACTGAAACAACTCCAGTGTCAAGAATGAACACAGAACAAAAACGCTGCCCCAAACAATTCAACACTTCCCTGAGAAACCAGCTTTATTTCCCCCCACCCGGGCCTGCACAGGGCTTTTCCTGCACCTCGTGAGCAGGCCTGCTGGCGTCACACCTTTTCAAGATAAAAGGAATTTCCTGTCATCTTATTTTCTGATAATTTGAAATATCTCTCAAAGCATAAATAGTAAAAATTTGCTTTTTAAAAATAACAAACATACAATGTGATATTAGTCCATTTCAAATCTTCCAAACACCAAAGTACCACTCAAACAAGAGAAACAACAAGGTTACATCTTAGCCCCAAAGTCTGCTGAGAAAACCAGACTCCAAATTACTGTACAAAGCCTGAGAAGAATACTGATGGCTTCCCCCGCCCCACCCCCCACAAAAGAAACACTTGTTCAGCAGACTTAAAACCCAGCAACAACCCAATCCTGGCCTGGGGAGGTGAGGAGTGAGGATTGAGGAGTGAGGAGGTGAGGATTGAGGAGGTGAGGAGGTGAGGAGGTGAGGAGTGAGAACGTGAGGAGTAAGGAGCTGAGGAGTGAGGAGGTGAGGACTGACGAGGTGAGGAGTGAGGAGGTGAGGAGTAAGGAAGTAAGGAGGTGAGGAGTGAGGACGTGAGGACTGAGGATGTGAGGATTGAGGAGGTGAGGAGTAAGGAGTTGAGGACTGACGAGGTGAGGAGTGAGGAGGTAAGGAGGTGAGGAGTGAGGACATGAGGACTGAGGAGGTGAGGACAGAGGAGGTGAGGAGGTGAAGACTGAGGAGGTGAGGAGTGAGGAAGTGAAGGGTGAGGGGGTGAGGAGGTGAGGAGTGAGGAGGTGAGGAGTGAGGAGTGAGGAGGTGAGGGGGTAAGGAGGTGAGGAGTGAGGAGGTGAGGAGTAAGGAAGTAAGGAGGTGAGGAGTGAGGACGTGAGGACTGAGGATGTGAGGATTGAGGAGGTGAGGAGTAAGGAGTTGAGGACTGACGAGGTGAGGAGTGAGGAGGTAAGGAGGTGAGGAGTGAGGACATGAGGACTGAGGAGGTGAGGACAGAGGAGGTGAGGAGGTGAAGACTGAGGAGGTGAGGAGTGAGGAAGTGAGGAGTGAGGAGGGAGGAGGTGAGGGGGTAAGGAGGTGAGGAGTGAGGAGGTGAGGAGTGAGGAGTGAGGAGGTGAGGGGGTAAGGAGGTGAGGAGTGAGGAGGTGAGGAGGTGAGGAGTGAGGAGGTGAGGAGGTGAGGGGTGAGGAGTGAGAAGGTGAGGAGTGAAGAGGAGTGAGGAGGTGTGTAGGTGAGGAGTTAGGAGGTGAGGAGTGAGGAGGTGAGGAGTGAGGAGGTGAGGAGTGAGGAGGTGAGGAAGGTGACAAGGTTTGGATGTCCAACTCATCATGCCCGAGGCTTCTAGCGTTTGTCCTCTGACATGTGACTTCACCTGCAGGATCTGCCCTTCTGGCCGACAGAAAAGTGACCACGGGGCAGTGCAAGGGGACCGGGCAGAGGTGAAGGCAGGGGCGGCCTCTACCCTCTCCCACCTGTGAGGAGAAGCTGGATGTAATGTGGGAAGACATGGCTAGTGTCTTCCATCTGGGGCACTCCCAAGACACAGCAGGTTCCCCCAGAGCTGCCCTCTGCCCCAGGCCTGGAGTGAGGCAGGGACTCCCCAGATCCTGCCCCCAGCCCCGAAGCATCCCTGTCCTCACCTCTCCACCGTCTCGCAGAAGAGCACGATGACCTCCTGCTGCACATAGTACTCCCTGGGAGACTTCACGGGCACCATGGCCGAGACGTAGCTGCAAACACAGGGAGACTTGTTAGGCCGCACCTGGGCCGTGGCGGGGCCTCTCCAAAACAGAGGGTGGGGCATCTTCAATTAAAGCTGCAATACTGGGCAAGGTGGGGGCAGGGGCCCTCACACCTGTAATCCTAGCACTTTGGGAGTCTGAGGCGGGAGGATTGCTTGAGCCCAGGAGTTCGAGGCAACACAGCAAGACCTCATCTCTACAAAAAATGAAAAAGTCAGGTGTGGTGGTGGCATGCATCTATAGTCTCTGCTACTTGGGAGGCTGAGGTGGGAGGATCACTTGCGCCCAGGAGTTGGAGGCTGCAGTGAACGGTGATGGTGCCACTGCACTCCAGGCTGGGTGACAAAGCAAGAAATTGTCTCTTAAAATACACACACACACACACACACACACACACACACACACACCCCCTACACCACCACCCCATTTCGGCAGTTTCATAGTACACAGTTCCTGCCAGCCAGGCCTACTACAGGTCTTCCCTTGAAACCCCAGCCCTGTCCATGGGGGACGGTTGTGCCAGCTCCCAGGGCTCACCCTGGTGCCTGACCACCCTGGACCCAGTGCTGCCCATGTGCAGGACCATCCCCCACCTTGGCACTGGCCTTAATGGGCGAGAGAGAAACGAATGAATGTATGCATGGGTAGGTGAACAACCCACAGCCCCACGTGGACCTCGACAGCCACGGAAGCCAGCCCAGGCTGGGCACAGCGGCTTGCAGGAGGCCTGCGGGTGGCTGTGAGAGGTGATGGCTTGTTCAACCCTTCCCCAGATGAGAGCACTTTCTTTTCTTCTAAATCACTAACTCTAGGCCAGGGGCGGTATTTCATGCCTGTAATCCCAGCACTTTGGGAGGCTGAGGCCAGCAGATCACTTGAGGTCAGTCGTTCAAGACCAGCCTGGCCAAAATGGTAAAACCCTGTCTCTACTAAAAACACAAAAAAATTAGCCGGGCATGGTGGCGGCCACCTGTAATCCCAGCTACTTGGGAGGCCAAGGCAGGAGAATGGCTTGAACTCAGGAGGCGGAGGTTGCGGTGAGCTGAGATCACGCCACTGCACTCCAGCCTGGGCAACAGAGTGAGACTCCATCTCAAAAATAAATAAATAAATAAATAAATCACTAACTCTAATTTTTTGTTATGAAAACTGATTTAGAAAATCTGGGGAAGATAAGAAAATAAAACTTGATTGTCTGTGCTCTCGCTTCCTGGAGAGGACTGCCCTTAATGCATCGGTTGATCTCCTTCTAGGGGCCAGTAGATTACAAGATGAAAAGTTTTTATTAATTGGAACCTCCACAGACACCATCTGCCTCCGTTTTTTGTTTCTTCTTGTTGTTGTTGTTTTGAGATGAAGTCTCACTCTGTTGTCCAGGCTGGAATGCAGTGGCTGGATCTCAGCTCACTGCACCCTCTGCCTCCCGGGTTCAAGCGATTCTCCTGCCTCAGCCTCCCGAGTAGCTGGGATTACAGGCATGCACCACCACGCCCGGCTAATTTTTTGTATATTTTTTAGTAGAGACGGGGTTTCACCGTGTTCGCCAGGATGATCTGGATCTTCTGACCTTGTGATCCACCCGCCTCGGCCTCCCAAAGTGCTGGGATTACAGGCGTGAGTCACCGCGCCCGGCCTCTTTTTTTTTTTTTTTGTGCTCTTGTTGCCAAAGCTGGAGTGCAATGGCGCTATTTCAGCTCACTGCAACCCTCGCCTCCCAGGTTCAAGCGATTCTCCTGCCTCAGCCTCCCAAGTAGCTGGGATTACAAGTGTGTGCCACCATGCCCAGCTAATTTTTGTATTTGTAGTAGAGACGGGGTTTCACGTTGCTGGCCAGGCTGGTCTTGAACTCCTGACCTCAGATGATCTGCCTGCCTCGGCCTTCCAAAGTGCCAGGATTACAGGCGTGAGCCACCGCACCGGCCTGGCTGCCTCCGTTTTCTTCTCACCTCCTGTGAGGTCTCATTCATTCCAGAGGCATCATTCATTTCTGCCCCCTTGGGCCTCTCCAAAGCCCTTCCCCCTGGAGGCCCATGGCGGCCAGATCCCCACCTGTGTCCTCTATGCTCACCCCAGTCCCTGGAAAGATGCCCTCGATCACCTCCACGCTGTGCTCTCCAGGGCTTAACCCCACCCACAGGCGTCCCTGAACCCGCCTGGCTCCTCCCTCTGCGGAATTTTCCAGCTTGAAGTATCAGGGTGAGCCCGGGAAGGTGGCACAACAGTCCCCGAGCTCATACAGCCAGGGCTGTGGACCCACAGCCGCAGTACCTGAGCTCGAACTCGGCGAACAGGACGTCGAAGTGCCTCAGCGCCTCCCTCATCTTCTCCGTGTAGGTGTTCAGGTCCCGCAGCGCCTGGTCGCGGAGGGCGCCCCGCACGTCCTCCAGGCTGCGTGTCAGCTCCTTGGCCAGCGGGCGCATGGCCATGCTCTCCAGCTCCCGGTTCATGATGATGGAGCCGGCGGCCAGGCACTGTGGGAGGGGAGGCGCTCAGGGAGGGGCCCGGGGTGGGGACCAGGCTCTCAGGGGTCGCCGTCCGGGGGAACCTGACTGCACACCTCGGGGACCCTCTTCTCACCCTGGAGCACAGGCCGGCTCCTGTTCCCGGTCCCCGCAGGAGGTTTTTCTTACATTCAGAGCAATCGTGAGGGCGATAACCAATGTCCCCCAACGTGACCCACGGGGTCCTCGCAGGGCCCCAGGAGCAGGGAGGGAAGGGCAGGGGAGGGGAGGAGAGGGCAGGGGAGGGGAGGGGAGGGGAGAGGAGGGGAGGGCAGGGGAGGGCAGGGGAGGGGAGGGGAGAGAAGGGGAGGGCAGGGCAGGGCAGGGCACGGCAGGGCAGGGCAGGGCATGGCAGGGGAGGGGAGGGGAGGGGAGGGGAGAGGAGGGGAGGGGACGGGAGGGTGGACTGAGGCTCTTGAGTCTGGGGGCTCAATGCAGGAGGAACCCTGGTCATGTGACTCTTTTCCCCTCCCCTTCCAGGCCGCAGGGATGAAGGTCAGGGAGCTTGGAGCTTCCAGACTCCACATTCAGGTCTGCGCTTCCAGGGATGAAGCAGCCAGGCTGATCCGGGCCCCGAGGCCCCCAGCCTGTCTAGGGAGCCACAGACACTACGGTCAACTTGCTCACGGCCAGAGAAACGCAACTTTCCCCGGAACGGAGACTCATCAGTGTGAGAGTCCGCGGGCTCCTGGGCAGGTAAGGAAGGCTCCTCCGCACCCACAGATCCACCCACGTCTGCCCTGGGCACTGCCAGGCAGCTCCCCAGTGTGCGCTCAGCAACTGGGAGTCTCACCAAGCTGCTCTCTGGCACGGGGGCTGAGTCCAGGCCCTGGTGGACCTGGTGTCACAGGGAGGCTCGTCCAGGGCCTCACCAGGGTTAGGATAGAACCAATCCACCTGGTGTCCCCTCAGAGATGATCAAGTGACGCAGGACAAGCAGCCATTTCCCAGGTGACAGAATGAGACACCTACTGATTTCCCAGGCCCATGCTACGGGTGGGCTCTGAGCTTGGGGCACCAGGACCACACAAGGAGCTGTGCCCGCCCCTGGGCATGCATGCCCCTGCCAGGCCAGCCAGGCACAGAACCCGCTCCATCCCATGACTGCCCCAGGACCCACTCCACAGAGGTGGAAACTGAGGCTGGGGAGGAGACAGAACCTGCCCGCGGGCCCCTGTAACTAACCCAAGCCTCGGCAGAGGACACCCCAACCAAGTGGCTCACAGGTGGGGTGGGCACGGTGGACACAGGGATAGGGTGGCATGGGATGAAGACTCCACACCCCAGGGATTCCTAGAGAGGGGAGGCGGGGAGGATGGGGACGGGACAATAGAGAGGGCGGTGATGTTGGGGCCAAGGTCAGGCTCCAGAGCACGGTGAAGGAAGGAGGCTGGGAGGTCCGCATGGTGGGGGCCTGGGGGAGACTGTTCCTGCCACCTCAAAGGGCGCCTTCCTCTCTGTGCCTCAGTTTCCTCATTGGGAGATGAAGATGAAGATGACAGGCCAGATGTGGCCTGCATGGGGCTGCAGCACAGCTCCCCAGCCCCCGCTGCTGCCTGTGCTGCAGGGCGGGAGGGGAACACTTGTTCCTGATGAGGGCATTACTGCCATTAAGAACCACTTTTAGGTCCTGGCTGTCTGAGGGCCTGAGAACCGCAAAAACATCACATGGGAAATTTCATTTGTATATACAGTTTGGGGGGCACTAGTTCATGGCTTTCCCAGATCCTCCAAGGGTGCACTGCCTACCAGGCTCAGACCACACCATGTAACCCAGAGTGGACGGAGCTCTTCGAGGAGACACCAGGTCCCGGCACCTGCAGGCACCCATGCACAAGGTTCGCAGGGACACGGCTAGACGCCACCCCACATCAGGACCTCCAAACCCAGGTGGCCACCCGCTACCTCGGCACCGAACCACAGCTGGCCGGCCAGGTTGTCGTGCCGGATCTCCTCAGGGAACTTGACGCAGAAATCTCTGGGGGCACGGTCCTGGGGGATGCACTCATCCATGATCTGGTTAATGATGTTCAACACATTGTCCTGAAACAGAAGACAGGAGAAAGTGCGCCAATCGCTGTGTCCAGCTGGCGGCCGCCATGTACTGCTGGAAAACACGCACGGTGCATGTTACTATTTTTTAGGATTATTATTAAAGTGACAGAGGAGGCTAGGCACAGTAGCTCATGCCTATAATGCCAGCACTTTGGGTGACCGAGGCGGGTGGTTTACCTGACGTCAGGAGTTTGAGACCAGCCTGGCCAACATAGCAAAACCCCGTCTCTACTAAAAATACAAAAATTAGCCGGGCGTGGTAGCGCACACCTGTAATCCCAGCTATTCGGGAGGCTGAGGCAGGAGGATCACTTGAACCAGGGAGGCAGAGGTTGCAGTGAGCCGAGATCCTGCCACTGCACTCCAGCCGGGGTAACAAGAGCAGCAACCATAGGAGCCATGGGCTCAGATGAACTCTCAGCCGGCTGGGGACCTGCAAAGCCCTCGTCTTCCCTGAAGCTCAGTGCACTCCTCTGTAGAGTCAGGGACACAGACCACGTCTTAGGGTCGGAAGAGTGCAATTACATCAAGGCCAGGCACAGCTGGGTCCTGCTCTTCCATCCAGGTGGCGTCCCCTCCCACCTCCTCCGGAACCAGCAGACCAATTACAGCAACGCATAAGTCAGTCTGCACTGGAGGGGACGCGGCTTTCACGAAGTGGAGACCCTGACTCCACCCCTCATGGCTGTTGAACCACTTCGCCTCTCTGATCAGCCAGGTCCCCTTCTGTAAGCCTCAGTACACAGCAACTTCTGACTTTTTGTTTATTTTTAGAGACAGGGTCTGGCTTTGTCACTCAGGCTGGAGTGAAGTGGTGCAATCATAGCTTACGACAGCCTCAAACTCCAGGGCTCCAGCCATCCTCCAGCCTCAGCCTCCCGAGTGGCTGGGATTACCAGAGTAAGCCAGCATCCCTGGAAGCAGCTTCTATTTTAAAGACTCTTTAAAATTATTTTACTTTATTTCCTTATGTTCAAAATATAAAGTATAACAGACTGTTTTGAACACTTTGTGTATATCAGGGAAAGAAGCCCATGTTTTTACATCTTAAATTGCATTCCATCCTTTTCTGTAAACTTGTCCTATTCTTTAAACATTGACGATTCCTTCTGTAGATTACAAAAACACTGGAAGCTTAACTTTTGTCTTTAATTTGTTAAATATGAAATCAATACACATTCATCCTAGGAAAACTGGAATCAATGGGAAAGGAGAGAAGTGGGGAAAATGTCCTTGGGGAAACATGAAACATGACTGCAGTTGGGACACAGTTCCTTCTAATTCTCATCCTCCAAGGGCCTGTTTTCAGCCAACATTGAGATGATCCATGTACCGAATACTGCATTCTGCTGCGGTTGCTGCATCCAACTTTTGATGGATGGTGACATGCTATTCCAGCATATAGACCGTCCTGTTAACGGACTCTTTTGTCTTCTGCTGGACACTGACGATGCCTAATCCTCCACCTCCACGCAGCGCTGCCCTCACTACTGTGGTGCACGACGCTCCGGTTGTGGATTACTTCCTCAGGACCCACTGCTTGCTAGAAATGGAATTACAACGTCAAAAGTGCAAACTGCATTTCCAGGCTCTGATGAGATACTGCCAAGTGGCTTTCCAGAAAGAGCACACGAACTGACACTCTCACCCGTGGCCATCCCTCCTTTCTGCCCTCCGAGGCTTGACTTTCATTTTTCTTAGGAAGAGATATGAAAACTCACTACGAGTGGGGAAGCATGACCCTTCTCAGGCAAGAAATGAATGCACTGAACTCTGAAGGAAATTCTGCAGTGTAAGAAAAATGTTAAGCCTTTATCATACAAAAAATAAAAACAAAATTCAACCAACAAGTGGTTCTACTGTCACTTCTTTTTAAAAGGTTTTCTGGGTAGGAAGGTCCCTTGCTCATGATTCAACAAACCAATGAGCAAACAACAGCAATCACAGCAGCAGGCAGTGCACGGTAAACACCGGCTGAGATGAAGAGTCCAGGATCTGAGGCTCAGCCCGGTGGCAAGGCTTATCTAAGGCTGAGGAGACTTTAGTGGCCGTGCTTGGATTCATTGCCCGCCCTTCCTGGTCTACTGGAACATACCTGCCTGAGGGAAGGGTCTTCTGTTACTCACTGATGAGTCTCCAGTGCCTAGAACAGTGCCTCACACACAGTATGCTGCAACAAACACTTGCCAGGACTTCTAACTCCAGCCAAGATGGAGTAAGAGGAACCCAATGTACCCCACTCCCAACGACAGTGATTCCCATGACACTGGACATCAGGCCACAAAGGACAGTGATCCCCAAGAGACAGGAAATAAATAAGGTGAGCCCCCCGACTACCTCAGCTCACTGCCTTGAGGAAAGTTTCAAGTCATGGAACAGGGACAGGGAACTCGGATGGAACCAAGGCAGTTAGGGTTCAGAGAGCAGGAGGCAGAGAAGAGAGAGAACTCTGGAGATCTGGGGAGGGTCTCAGGGCTTCAGCCGAGAACTGATCAACACATGCCCGTGGGGAGATGACCTAAGGCCAGGAAAGAAGCACCTGAAGGATTCCAGGGAGCAGTGGCAGGAGCTCTCCAGAAGGCTGGAGTAGCAGGAGCGCTCACAGTTCACAAAGTATCGAGTAGAATACCCAAAAGTGTCTTGCCTCCATGTGAACAGCAGTTAACTCTAGACTAAACACAGCTCTGGTCCGAGGCGGGCGGATCACAAGGTCAGGAGATCGAGACCATGGTGAAACCCCGTCTCTACTAAAAATAGAAAAAATGAGCCGGGCGCAGTGTAGTCCCAGCTACTCGGGAGGCTGAGGCAGGAGAATGGCGTGAACCCGGGAGGCGGAGCTTGCAGTGAGCCGAGATTGCGCCACTGCACTCCAGCCTGGGCGACAGAGCAAGACTCCGTCTCAAAAAAAAAAAAAAAAAAAAAGACCCAAAGGAATAAACTGTTTCTAAGTAACTAAACTGCATCACAGAACAACCAAAAATATTTACAGTAATATAAAAATAGCCCCCAGCAAGGTGAAATTCACTATGTCAGGTACCCAATTAAAAAATTACCAAGTTTGGCCAGGTGCCGTGGCTCACGCCTGTAATCCCAGCACTTTGGGAGGCCGAGGTGGGTGGATCACCTGAGGTCAGGAGTTCGAGACCAGCCTGACCAACGTGGAGAAACCCCGTCTCTACTAAAAATACACAATTAGCCAGGCGTGATGGTGCATGCCTGTAATCCCAGGCATGGAATAGCATGTCACCATCCATCAAAAGTTGGATGCAGCAACCGCAGCACAATGCAGTATTCGGTACATGGATCATCTCAATGTTGGCTGAAAACAGGCCCTTGGAGGAGAAAAACAGGCCCTGAGGCAGGAGAATCGCTTGAACCCGGGAGACGGAGATTGCGGTGAGCTGAGATGGTGCTGTTGCACTCCAGCCTGGGCAACATGAGCAAAAATAAAATTACCAAGCTTGAAAAGAATGAAGAAAATACGACCCGTGACTAAAAGGAAAAGCAATCAATCAAAATCAACCCAGACTTGACAAAGATGATCAGGGACATTAAGACGGTTGTTATAACTGATTCCCATGTGTTCAAAAAGTTAACTAGAGACAATGAAGAAACTAAAAGTCCCGACCTGATTTAGAGATGAAAATTACAGCGTCTGAGATGAAAAGATATACTGCATGAGATTAACCTCAGATTTGATAATTCAGAAGAAAAGAACAGTAAACTTGAAGACAGCAACTGAAACTATCCCAATGATTCAGAAATAATAATAGATCATCAATGAACTGTTGGACAACTTCAAAGGTCACATATGAATGTGATTCAAGTCCCAAAACGAGAAGGAATGAGATAGAAAAAAATATTTGAAGGAATAATGGTCAAAATTTTTCCACATTTAATAAATATAAACTCACAGAACCAAGTAAATGAACCCCAAGCAGAAGACACATTTTTTAAAACTATACCAAATTACAGCATAATCAAATTGATCAAAACCAATAAAAAGAGAAAATCTTTAAAGTAGCAAGAGAAAAAAGATATGTTACACACAAGGAACAAAGACAAAAATGGCATTAGATTTTTCATCCAAAATAATACAAGTGAGAAGAGAATGAAACATCTTTAAAGTATTGAGGGGAAAAAAAATATCAACTTAGAATTCTATACCCAGCAAAAATATCTTTCAAAATCAAAGGTAGAATAATTTTTCATTCAAACAAAGGCTGAAAGAATTCGTGACCAGTAGAGGCCGGGCGCGGTGGCTCAAGCCTGTAATCCCAGCATTTTGGGAGGCCGAGACGGGCGGATCACGAGGTCAGGAGATCGAGACCATCCTGGCTAACACGGTGAAACCCCGTCTCTACTAAAAAAAAAAAATACAAAAAACTAGCCGGGCGAGGTGGCAGGCGCCTGTAGTCCCAGCTACTCGGGAGGCTGAGGCAGGAGAATGGCGTGAACCCGGGAGGCGGAGCTTGCAGTGAGCTGAGATCCGGCCACTGCACTCCAGCCTGGGCGACAGAGCAAGACTCCGTCTCAAAAAAAAAAAAAAAAAAGAATTCGTGACCAGTAGACTTGCACTATAAGAAATGCTAAAGAAATTCTTTCAAGCAAAAAGAAAATGACACCAGATGGAAATAGAGATCTATACAAGGGAAAAGACAGCACTGGAAATAGTGACTACACAGTAAATATACAAGACCCTTTTTTGCTATTTAATTGTCTAAATTTCAATTTTAAAAATTGACCATTTAAATGAAAAAAATACCCTAACAACATAGTGTGAGTCTATAACATACAAAGTAAAATGCATGGCAGCAACAGCACAAGGTCCAGCAGGAGAAATGGAAGTGACTTACTGGAAGGTCTTTATACTCTATGTGAAGTTGTACAATGTCATTTGAAGGCGTCTGTAATTAAAGACAATTATTATAAACCCTAAAGCAACCACTAAAATAACAAAACAAAACAAAGGAGACAAAGCAGAACCATCAAAAATAAGTAGAATACATAAAAATTAAGAGATGAAATCACTGAAGCCAATTAATAAAAAAAGAAGGAAAAAAAGAGGAAAAGGGAATAAATAAAAGATAGGACAAACAGAAAACAAACAGCAAAATGATACTCAAATCTAACTATATCAAAGATATATTAAACAAAAACGATCTAAACACCTCAAATAAAAGACAGAGATTTTCAGATTGCATAATAAAAAGAGACCCAACTATATGCTGCCTACAAGATCCCCACTTCACACACAAAGACACAAATAAGTTAAAAGTCAAAGGACTTTTTTAAAGTTATATCATGTTCACACCAATCAAAAGAAAGCTGGAGTGGCTACATGAATATTGAAGTAGGTTTCAGAGCGAAGAGTACTACCAAGGACCAAAAAAAAGTCATTTCCTAATAATAAAGGGGTCAATTTATTAGGAGCACATAACAATCATTAACATTTATGAACCTAATAATAGACCTTCAAAGGGCATGAAGTAAGATGACATAAACAAATCCACAATTATAGTCAGAAACTTCAGTACCTTTCTCAACTGATAAGACATAGAAAGTAAACAGAAAATCAGCAAGGATAGTAAATCTTAGCAATGCTGTTAAAACAACCTGATGTGGTTGACATTTACAGAACTTTCCACCCAACAACAGCCAGAGGCACATGATTCCCAATTTTATATGGAACATATACCAAGAAAGACCAAATTCTGGGCCATAAAACAAGCTTTAATACATGTAAAAATAATCCAAGCCACACAAAGTGTATCCTCTGACCACAATGGAATTTAATTAGAAATCATTAACAGAAAGATCTCCAGAAAATTCCATAAATATTTGAAAACTAATAACACACTTTCAAATAACTCATGAATCAAACATGAAATCAAAGAGGAAATCACAAAGTATTGTGAATGAAATGAAAGTAAAAATAATACAACATATCAAAATTTATGGAATACCACTAAAGCAGCAATTAGGGAGAAATTTAAACCACTAAATGCCTAAATTAGAAAAGAAGAAAGGCATTCATTCTCTAACCTCAGTTGCCATATTAAGAAACTATAAAAAACTATAAACCGTATATATTTTATATGGTTTTGAAGTCTACCATATAAAAATAAAAAAAGAAACTAGAGAGAGAAGAGTAAATGAAACCCAAAGCAAACAGAAGAAAGGTATAGCAACAATCAGAGCAGAAATTTAAAAAGAGAAAAGATTAAAGTAATAGAGAAAATCAATGAAGTTAAAAATAGTTCCTTTGAGAATATCAGTAAAATTGATAAAACTCTATCAACGCAGTTCAGAATGACAACAGAAGACACAACTTAATAACAGGAACGAGAGAGGTGACATCTCTGTGGATCCTACTGATATTAAAAGGATTATAAGGAAATATTATGAACAACTTAATGCCAATAAATTCAACAACTTAGATGAAATTTCTTAAAAGGCATAAACTACCAAATCTCTCTCAAGAAGAAATTTCTGAAATAATGTGAAAACCCTGTATCTATTCAAGAAATTAAATTTGTAGTTAAAAATCTTCCTACAAAGAAAACTCCAGTTCCAGATAGATTAGTAGTGAATTACCAGGTCCAGATAGATTAATAGTGAATTCTACCAGGTCCAGATAGATTAATAGTGAATTCTACCAGGTCCAGATAGATTAATAGTGAATTCTACCAAACATTTAAGAACAACTAATACTACACAAACTCTTCCAAAAAACTGAAGAGGACAGAATCCTTCTCAACTCATCTATGACACTGTCTTGATACCAAAATCAGACAAAGATCATGGGCCCGTATCCCTCATGAACACTGATCCAAAAATTCCTAACACAATTTTAGGAAACTGAATTCAATAATGCAAAAAAGGATAATGTACCATGAACAAGTGGGATTTATCCCAGGAATGTAGGAGTACCTTTTTTTTTCCTTTTTTTTTTTTTTTTTTTTTTTGTGAGATGGAGTCTCGCTGTGTCACCCAGACTGGAGTGTGGTGGCGCGATCTCGGCTCACTGCAAGCTCCGCCTCCCCGGTTCAGGTCATTCTCCTGCCTCAGCCTCCCGAGTAGCTAGGACTACAGGCGCCTGCCACCACGCCCAGCTAATTTTTGTATTTTTAGTAAAGACGGGGTTTCACTGTGTTAGCCGGGATGGTCTTGATCTCTTGACGTCGTGATCCACCTGCCTCGGCCTCCCAAAGTGCTGGGATTACAGGCGTGAGCCACCGTGCCCGGCCAATTTTTTTTAACATTCAAAAATCAATCAATGTATGCTTATGCTCTTCCTGGACCAAGTAAGGCAGAATCTCTGGGATTGGGTCCTGGCATCTATATTTTTTAAGCTCTCATAAGGACTGTGAACCATGGATATGGTCAAGGATATGGTCTAACATCTGCATTTTCTTAGCAACATGTCTGATCTCTTCTGTATTTTTAAAAATCTGTTTTTATTTAGGGCCAAATTCTGTCTTTTATCTTTGTGGCATATTTGTGATACCCAGCTGGTTCTATGATCTTCTTTCTACCAGGGAACTAAAATGATGTGTCTTCCATCATTTTGCAAGACAAGAAGACACCAAGAGTTCCAGCTACCCTGACCTTTGGGTGCTGTGGCATCCAGCAAACGACCCCTGTTTTCTGTTTATTGCATGTGATGACGGATGTGTCACCCAATCTGAGTGGATTTAATGTTCTAATTCATGAAATAAGAGAATCAGACCAGATGAGCCCAAAGTTTCTTTCAGTGCTAGATAATCACAACTCTAAAATAGCTATGGTGAGAAGCCTAAATGTATATACTAGCATGAGATTCAAACTTTTGGCAGCTTGACACAGTTTACAATTGTTTTTGTGATATCATAGCTATCATATGCAAAAAAGAATAAGTCACATTTTATAAATTAAAATTTAAGTGAATCACCCAAGTGTCCCCTGTTTCAATGATATAACTGAGTGCCTACTATGTACTAGGCACTGGGATGTACTGGTGAATGTTGTGTGTACACATAGCCCTGCCCTCGTGGCATCTACATGCTGCTTTTGTTGGGTGATGGAGTGGATACTAATAAAAAAGTCAATATTTATTGAGTAAAAAAAATACTCAATATTTTACCATATTATTTTTTGGTAATTTACCATATTAAAAATAACACGATAAATCTCCATTGACACAAAAAAAGCATCTGAAAAAAAATCTAACATCCATTCCTAATAAGAACTCTTAGCAAGCGATGAGTAGGCGGCAACTGCCTTGGCCTGACAAAGGGTAGCTACGAAAATCCTACAGCTAACATCACACTGATCTCTGGGGAGAAAGCATTCGGTTTTCCATCATTAACAAAAGATGTCTGCTCTCACCACTTCTATTCAACTTTGTACTGGAATTCTAGCTAGTTCAATAGGGTGACACACACACACACACACACACACACACTCTCTCTCATGGCATCCAGATAGAAAAGGAAGAAGTGAAGATTATCTTTATTGGCAAAAAATGTAACAGAATCTACAAAAAGCTGCCAGAAATACTAAGTGAATTTAGAAAGTATGATATTGTAAAATATATGTTTGGTCTTCTTCCCATTTCCTGACATACAGCTCCAAAAAGCCTGGGACTCTCTAGAGTGATATGAGTTCACTGGTGACTGGGGGGCCCTAGACAGCTTCAGGATGGGGGGCTGGTCCCTGGGAAGATCAAGGCATGTTAGAGGGTTGAGACTTTCAGCCCCCACCCCCAACCTCCGGGGAGGGGAGAGGCACTGAAGAATTGGGAAGTGTTCTCACCAATAGCCAATGATATAATCAATCATGGCTCTATAAAGAAGCTTCCGCAAACACCCAAAAGGACTGGTTCAGAGAGCTTCCTTCGCGCTGGCGAACACATCCGCCTGCCAGGAGAAGGGCACACCCCAACTCCACGGGACAGAGCTCCTGCCCTTGGGACCCTTCCCGGCCTTGGCTGGTGCACCTCTTCATCTGGCCGCTCATTGCACCTGTTACCACATCCTTTATTCCTAAGCCAGAACCATGAATGGAGTGTTGCCCTGGGTTCTGTGAGCCACTCTACAAATTGATCCAACCCGGAAGGGGGTCATGGGAGTCCCGATTTATAGCCAGCCGGACAGAAGCACAGACCACACCTGGACTTGGGATTGCCATCTGAATGGGGGGCCGTCTTGTGGGACTGAGCCCTCACCCTGTGGGGTCTGAGGTCACTCCGGGTGGACAGTGTCAAGATGGGGTTGAACAGAGGACCCCCACTGCTGTCCCCTGCAGGACCTGCTGGGGAATGACTTGGTGTGTGGGGAAAACCCTACTCATCTGGTCATGGAGTGTTGGGTGACTGTGTGACAGCAGAGAGTAGAAAGTAGGAAAAACCCATTATTTAGATTCCCACAGAAAGGTTACATCTATATACGACATCTATATACAAAAGTCACTTGTATTTCCATATAGTAGCATCAAACAATCAAAAATTGACATTTAGGGCCAGGAATGGTGACTCATGCCTGTAATCCCAGGACTTTGGGAGGCCAGGGCAGGTGGATCACTTGAGTTCAGGAGTTCGAGTCCAGCCCGGCCAACATGGTGAAACCCTGTCTCTACTTAAAATACAAAAATTAGCAGGGCATGGTGGCGCATGCCTGTAATCCCAGCTACTCAGGAGGCTAAGGCAGGAGAATCAGTTGAGCCTGGGAGGTGGAGGTTGCAGCGAGCCGAGATCGTATCACTGCACTCCAGCCTGGGCGACAGAGTGAGACCCCACAGGGTGAGGGCTCAGTCCCACAAGACGGTGCCTCTTCAGATGCTGATCCCAAGTCCAGGCGTGGTCTCTGCTTCTGTCCAGCTGGCTATAAACTGGGGCTCCCACGACCCCCTTCTGGGGTTGGATTAATTTGCAGAGTGGCCCACAGAACTCAGGGAAACACTTCATTTATGATGCTGGCTCATTTTTAAAAATTGACATGTAATAAGCAATACCACTTATAACGTCATGAAAAGACATGAAATGCAACCATCCCTCAGTACACGCGGCAGGCAGGTGCCAGGACCCCCAGCAGATATCATATCTGCACATACTCAAGTCCCACACTTGGACCAGCAGAACCTGCACAGCCCTCCGTGTATGTGGGTTTTGTGTCCTGAGAATACTGTATTTTCCATCCCAGTTAGGTTGAAACAATGCATATATAAGTGAACCTGTGTAGTTCAAACCATGTTGTTCAGTGGTCAGCTGTGCTGGGGGTAAGGTGGGCCCTGTGAGATGCCCCCAGGGAGCTGGGAGGAACACCGGGGAGCATACCCCAATCTGGGCGGACGAGAGGCCGAGAGGCTCCCCTGGGGGTGCTCAGCACCGACATGGAGCAGGTTAAGGCTGCCATGTTGGGGGGCGGACAGGAAGAGGCCAAGGACTGGGCGTGGGACCCACATGGAGGCGGCTGGGAGAGGAAGGGGAGATAGGAGGAGGGAGGAAGAGGGAGAGGTGTGGAAGAGAGAAGGGCCACAAAAGACCCAGTGGGATGCAAGGTGAGCCAGAGGCAGGGCCCTGGAGCTGAGTGAATGGAAGTGAGCCCGAATCAGATGATGCTAAGGGGCCTGGACGGTGTCCACACCCTCTTAGTTCCTTCAAAGACCACAGCAGCAAGGAGAAGAGCGTGAGTGTTTAAGCCCCTGACTGTACTGGAGCACTCCCCTCCAGATCCTTCTTGCAGGGCAGTTCTCACTGTGACACATCCCAATTAAAGCCTGTGGCAGCGGGAAGCCGGAGAAGGGGCCACCTAGCTTGGCAGCCCTCCTGTCCCTCCCCCACCTCTCAAACTCACTTATAACCAGGCTTTATCATCAACTCTGTCAGTCAACAAAAAAGCACACAGGTCAGAGCATGTAAAGGGAACAGAGCCCCTCCCCAAAGGTTGCCACGAGGAACAGCCTCCGAGCTCCCTTCCTCAGCCGTGGGGCCGAGGGCAGGTCAGCACCTCTCCTCCGCGGCACTCTCCTTCTCCAGGCTCCAGGGCCCCCAGCACCTGTCCCCTGGGCAGGAGCTCTTTCTAACCTGAGCTCCTGGGGGTAGGGACTCTCCCCACCACAGAGGCCGTCCCTGGAGGGGCCCAGGACATCTGTTGGAGCATCTGAACACACAGAAGGTGGAGGTTGCCACTGAACAGCCCAAAAAAGAGCCCAGAGCTTGATCCGGCCAGAAAAGCTGTTCTGGCCACACATAGGGCCCTAATGCTGCTCAGTTCCCCCTGCAGCAGGGCCAGGCCAGAGCCAGGGCTGGGGTGCAGCCAGCTCGGGCACTTTGCAGGACCCCCACAGGGTGGGACCCTCAGGATCACGGTGACACAGGGATGGACCCCCCCTGTTGGAGGAGCATGTGTCAGCCCCCACCTCCCACGGCCGCAAGGATTCAGCAAGACCCCGTGGGGAGAGTACACCAAGAACATTCCGGAACTTTGTGAAACCCCCTCATCATCACTGGATAAAACTTTGCACCATGCCGTTTGCTATTGTGCTGGAGATGCCTCTGAATGCTTGGTGCACTGGGAAGAAAACCTCGGCCGGGATATTTTTAGCAGCAGCTTCCAGGGCCATCTCTCAATTATGCAGCAGATGCCGGCAGCGCCATGAGTCAGCGGCAGAGTGTGACCGCCACATGGTACCCAAGCTCTGCACGAGCACCTGGGCAGGCCCACCCCTCCCACACTGGCTGTTCCTTGGCTCAGAAGCCTGCTCACGCTGCACCCCCTGCCCCCACTCTCCCAGCCTCTGCTCCCCCAAGTGTCTCATGCGGTTTCTCACTTCCAGCCTGGCTATACCCACCCCACACATCCTGTCCGGGATAGTCCCTCTTCCTGGGCCTGGCTTCTCTAGCACCTGACCCTGAGAACGCCACCACAGGGGGCTAGCAGGTGACAAAGCCTTGGTCTACTGAGGACAGGCCACTCTGTCCAATGCCCAGCCGGGCCAGCCAGCTTCTGCTGCCCCGTGGCTCACCTGGCAGGAGCGGAACTGGCTGACCAGCAGCGTGCACCGCTGGGGGTCCTTCCGCCCATCCAGGCTGTCCAGCTCCGCGGCCACCTGGTTCAGCTCCTCGTCGGCATAGTAGAACCGGGCAAGCAGCTGCGGATCCGACCTCTGCAGGAGAGAGGGGCCGGGGCGTGAGTGGGTGGGGAACTGGAGGGGATGCCTCCGCCTTGTCCCCTGTCCCCAGGCCATGTGTGGGCTCCGCCTGGGGCCTTCCACCCTGAGCCGTAGCCGGCGCTTTCCTCAGCTTTCCACACCAGGATCTGGAGGGAAACAGCTAAAGCCGAGGCTCAGGCTGCCGGCTCAACCCCTGATTCTAGGGTCCCCAGGCCCCTGCATTTCAGCCCAGGACTGTGGGGGAATCCAGACCCTTCGCTGACACCTCAGACACGAGGTCCTCACGCTCCCTCTGGTGGAGAGCCCACAAAAAAGGGGCTCCGGGAAGAGTGGGGTCCCAGGTGCTCCAGGCGACGAAAGGAGCTCTTAGGACTTTTTTTTTTTTTTTTTTTTTTTTTAGATAGCGTTTCACTTTTGCTGCCCAGGCTGGAGTGTGATGGCACGATCCCAGCTCACTGCAACCTCCACCTCCTGGGTTCAAGTGATTCTCTTGCCTCAGCCTCCCCAGTAACTGGGATTATAGGCGCCCGCTACCACGCCCGGCTAATTTTTGTATTTTTAGTAGAGACAGGGTTTCACCATGTTGGCCAGGCTGGTCTTGAACTCCTGACATCAGGTGATCCACCCACCTCAGCCTCCCAAAGTGTTGGGATTACAAGCATGAGCCACTGTGCCTGGCCAGGAAATATTTTTTTATTCACAAAACCAAAATATGAAGCGGCCCAGAATAATACAATAAAATTTACTCCACTTAAGTGAAGAATGATTGACAGTGCATCATAAACCATTTCCCATGATTCATAAACAATTTGCCATCCCCTCGTTCTCTAGAAACTTCACAGCGTCTCAGTCCAGTTTCCACAAGCCAGTGCGTTGTGGCAGGAAACCCTATGCTCAGAGTCTCCCCTCTCACCAAACACGCGGGGGCTCAGAAGCTGGTTTTCAACTGCAACCACCCCCCACCCCAACCCCGGCCGGCCTCCTTGGTGCTCTACACACACAGCACGGCCACCCTCCCTTGCCACGTGAGGTTCCCACTGCCCCAGGATGCAAACGGCTTGTTCCCCTGGATCTGAGTTTCCAGGATTCCGAGAAGCCCATTAGAAAAGTGATGAAGTCCTTTTGTGTGTGTATTATTATTGTTTATTATTATTATTATTATTATTATTATTTTGAAGACAGAGTCTCGCTCTGTCACCCAGGCTGGAGTGCAATGGCGAGATCTCAGCTCACTGTAACCTCTGCCTCCTGGGTTCAAGTGATTCTCCTGTCTCAGCCTCCCAAGTAGCTGGGATTACCGGTGCCCATCACCACGCCCAGCTGATTTTTGTATTTTCTGTAGAGATGGGGTTTCACTATGTTGGCCAGGCTGGTCTCAAACTCCTGACCTTGTGATCCACCCACCTCGGCCTCCCAAAGTGCTGGGATTACAGGTGTGAGCCACTATGCCCAGCCTATATATTTTTTTGAGACAGGATCTAGCTCTGTTGCCCAGGCTGGAGTACACTGGCATGAGCATGGCTCACTGCAACCTCCGCCTCCTGGGCTCAAGAAATCCTCCTGCCTCAGCCCCCCAAGTAGCTGAAACTATAGGCACACATCACTATATTCAACTAATTTTAATTTTTTTCTAGAGATGGGGTCTCCCTGTGTTGCCCAGCCTGGTCTTAAACTCCTGGCCTCAAGCCATCCTCCCACCTTGGCCTCCCAAAGTTGCTGAGATTACAGAAATTAGTCACTGTGCCTGGCCTGAACCTATTTTTATAAAAGGGACTCTTCATAATCACAGAGAGAAAGACAGAGGAGAGGGGAATATACCAAATCACACACAGTTCGAATGTGCCAGCACTGTTCCCCACAGACTCCCATCTCCGTCAGGGCATTTCCTCCATGTGCTCTGGCCTGCTGCCCCTCCCCTCTGTGTGGCCTTGGCCAGGGTCACTTTGTCCTGACTCTTTCCTGGTCCTCCAGTCCCCTCTCTCTGGATCAGCTCAAGACGCTGGCCCAGACCCCTGGGGTGGGGAGAGCAAACCCCAGTGAGGCTGAGCGGACCCACACGAGGCCATCCACTGCCCCCTGCCTGGGCTCCAGCAATGGCTGCATGCACCTGTGACCTGGGCAGCCAATGGGAAGCCTTCCCTGGGACTGTTCACAGGAGGCTGACAGAGTCTCTGCACCCACTCACTCCCCGGCAGATGCTGCCTGAGCGTCCACTCTGCTAGGAGCGGATCTGGACCTGGGACACAGCCCAGAGCAAGACAGACCCAGGCCCCACCCCGCCCGGCCGTTGACATGCTCACAGATGCCAGAGGCACAGAGATGGACGGTGGGCACTGGCTGCCATCTGCTCCCACCCTCTCAGCACCACGGCTGTGTCCCTGTGCCTCGTGCCTTTCTGGAGGTAAACACATCCCCTCCACGCGCCCGGCCAACCCTGGAGAGCCACAAGGTCGCAGTCACCCAGCAACCCCTCTGTGATGAAACGGGAAGAACCGTGGGGTTGGGAAGCAGGAGACACTCTTAACCTCGTTCCTGCTCTACTGCCTGCAAGGAAAGGAGGGAGGTGGGGAAAGTGAGGCCCAAAAGGCCCCTCCCGGCCCTTCCCCATGGCCCGAGCCCCAGGAGTGCTGCACCTTTGAAGTCTTGTGGTTGTCAACTTACAGATGAGCAACTGGGCCCTTGACCTTTGCTTCAGACGCAGCCCCCATAATCCTTTTTTTTTTTTTTTTTTTCCTGAGACGGAGTCTCATTCTGCTGCCCAGGCTGGTGTGATCTCAGCTCATTGCAACCTCCACCTCCCAGGTTCAAGCAATCATCCCACCTCCCCAGTAGCTGGGATTACAGGTGTGCACCACCACATCCAGCTAACTTGTATTTTTAGTAGAGACAGGGTTTCACTACGTTGCCCGGGCTGGTCTCAAATTCCTGACCTCAAATGATCCGTCCGCCTCGGCCTCCTAAAGTGCTGGGATTACAGGCGTAAGCCACCGCGCCCAGCGCAGTCCCCAGAATTCTGACTGGCTTATGGGGTGGCCACCAGCTTCCCCTCCCCTAGAATTCTGAGCCAGCTTCTGGGGTGGCCACCAGCTTCCTCACCTGGACCTGGGGCCTGCCAATGCCCCTCCTCGCTCCCAAGGAAGAGGGGAAGAGCCAAGAACAGCACCTTCCTACCAGGGGGCAGAGGAGCCGTCCTGCCACTTCCCGAACCAGGAGGGAGCATGGCCCCTTTTCGGGGTGGGGCTGAGCTCGCAGCCTGCCCAAGGCCGGCATGAGACCCGCTGGGCCTGACACCCAGCTCAGGCATTAGTCCAAGTCAGCAGAGCCACCGGCTCCCTTCTGGCCCCACACCTGCCAGCTCCCCTTCAGAGCAGTAGGTATGGGAGGTGGGGGAAGCAGGGGCCTGGTGCGGACGGCCCCACAGCAGACACCTGGCTGTGACCGAGCTGGACCGGAGCCCTCACAGTCCCTCTCCGCGTGCGTCCCGCAGCCCCGACCACAGCTCACTGATGAGACACCATCTGGCCCAGCAAACAGGCCAGGTACTGAATTTAGGGCACTGGATGACAACACCTCCTGGAAGCTAAATCTCGGCTCTGAGAAAGAGGACACGACAAGGGGCCACGCACAAACCCCCAGAAAGGAACCCAGAATCATTCTCTGCCCTGGCACCAAAAACCTCACAACACTCAAGGAGTTCCCAGCAATGCCAGGTCAACATGGGCCCCTCACTGCTTGGTAAGCAGAGGAGACAGCTCAGCCACAGCGCAGGTGCATGAAAGGCTGATGGCAGCGTGGTGCTGCACAGAAAGCCCCCGTCATCACACAAAGCCCCAGACCAAAGAGGGGACTGAGCCTCTGAGCAAAGAATGGGGTGCATGCACGTCCCCTCAGCTCACTCACACACTTCCTCTCCTGTGCTCTGGAGAGGCCAAGAACCGCCACTATGTGTGCAAGTGTGTATGTGTACACGCATGCACCTGTCCATGGCTGTGTGCATGTGAATCTGTGCATTGTGCATGTGCATGTGTGTACACGCATGTGCGTCCATATATCTGTGTGCGTGTGAATATATGTGTAGGCATGGATGTGCATGTGTGTGTGGACGTGCATGTGTGTGTGTATGTGTGTGTGTGGATGTGCATGTGTGTGGATGTGCATGCATGTGTGAATGTGTGCATGTGAATGTGTGCGTGTGTGAATGTGTGCATATGAATGTGTGCGTGTGTGGATGTGTGCATGTGGATATGTGCATGTGTGAATGTGTTGTGTGGATGTGTGCATGCATGGATGTGTGCGTGTGAATGTGTGTGTGCGTGAATGTGTGCGTGCGTGGATGTGCATGCATGTGTGAATGTGTGCGTGTGTGAATGTGTGTGTGAATGTGTGCGTGTGTGAATGTGTGCGTGTGTGAATGTGTGTGTGTGAATGTGTGCGTGTGTGGATGTGCATGTGTGCGTGGATGTGCATGCGTGTGGATGTGCATGCATGTGTGAATGTGTACGTGTGTGAATGTGTGTGTGAATGTGTGCGTGTGTGAATGTGTGTGTGTGGATGTGCATGCATGTGTAGATGTGCGTGTGTGTGGATGTGCATGCATGTGTGAACGTGTGCATGTGTGGATGTGCATGCGTGTGTAGATGTGCATGCGTGTGGATGTGTATGCATGTGTGAATGTGTGCGTGTGTGCATGTGTGCGTGTGGATGTGTGCGTGTGTGGATGTGCATGTGTGTGTGGATGTGCATGCATGTCTGGATGTGCATGCATGTGTGAATGTGTGCCTGTGTGAATGTGTGCGTGTGTGGATGTGTGCGTGTGGATGTGTGCATGTGTGAATGTGTATGTGTGTGAATGTGTGCCTGTGTGAATGTGTGCGTGTGTGGATGTGTGTGTGTGTGTGGATGTGCATGCATGTGTAGATGTGCATGCACCTGTACATGTGAGACTAGTGCAGCAAGTGTCAAGATGAGCTCCCACAGGGGTGACGTGTCTGTCTACTTGGCAGGGTAAATGCTAGAAAGGGGCACTCATCACCAAAATAAAAGGCATGGGAGGTAGGGAACCCTTCAGGGACGGGCCTGACACTTGACCCCTCCTGGCCCTGGCTCCAGTTAGCGGGGATGCTTGGTGCCCTGCAGGGAAGCCGACTCTCACCTGCAGCAGGCAGCCTGTGTGCCTCAGGGCTCCCTGCCTTCCTCTTGGGGCAGCTGAAGCCTCTGAATGGTCTTCCACGGAGCTGAGGTGTTACTGAGCACACAGACTGCACTGCCGGGCCTGCTCACTGGTGGGGTGGGCGTGGAGGGGTTGGATGAGGCAGATTTGCTGTGTGACCTTATCATGAGCTAAACTGTGACCACACCCCCCAAATTCAAACATTGAAGTCCTAACCCCCAGGACTCAGAATGTCAGAATGTGACTGTGTTTGGAAACAGTATGTCCCTTTTTTTTTTTCTTTTTTTTGAGACAGGGTCTTGCTCTATCCCCTAGGCTAGAGTGCAGTGGTGTGATCACAGCTCACTGCAGCCTCCACCTCCTGGGTTCAAGTGATCCTCCCATTTCAGCCTCCTGAGTAGCTAGGAAGACAGGTGGGTACCACTACTACACCAGCCAATTTTTGTATTTTTTGTAGAGATGGCGTTTTGCCATGTTGCCCGGGCTGGTCTGGAACTCCTGGGCTCAAGCAATTCGTCTGCCTCAGCCTCCTAAAGTCCTGGGATTACAGGCGCAAGCCACCGTGCCCAGCCTAGAGATAAAATCTTTAAAGAGGTCATTAGCATCAAATGAGGTCGCCAGGGCGGCCCTGATCCAATAGACCTGGAGTCCTTATAAAAGGAGGAAATATGGACACAGGCATATTTGGTGGAGGGCCGACCTTGCGGAGACACTGGCAAAAGGCGGCATCTGCAAGCCAAGGAGAGACCTAGCCTCAGAGGGCCCCAGCCCTGCCAAGCAGTAGTCTTGGACTTTTGGCCTCCAGGACTGAGAGAAAATAAATTCCTACTGTTCCGGCCACTGAGTCTGGAGTCCTTTGTTGCGGCCGCCTGACCTGTGTGGAAGGCCCAGGAACAGGCAGGGGAGCCAGCCCTCAGCCAGACCCCTCCATGCTGCACTGCCATGCAGGAGGGCCTGGGAGCCCTGACATCCACTTAGCAAACCCCGCCAGGTAACCCTCCTCCAAGGTAAAACCCCAAACTGTGGGCCTGTACAACTCTGAGGAAGCTGCTCTTGGGGTGGGCTCAAGCTTCCCTGAAAGACCCTGGGGACCCCCATCCACCCAGAAGGACAGCCCCCTTGGGCCCTGGACCTGAGCCTCGGAGCCTTCACCCACCCGAGAAAGCGCACAGCGTCTACAACAACCTGCGAGGCCATTCGTGGTTCTCTGTGATTTGAGGATGCCTCCGTGATGTCTAGGGACCATGGGCTCTGACGGTATAACTGCCTGCGTGTGGGAAACGGGCATCCCAAACAGTGTGTCCAAAGTCACCGCCCCCGAGAACAGGGAAGCGCTGTGTCTCCACAACCACAAGGAACAACACTCGCCACACCCCACCTCATGCCACGCCATGACGGGCACCAGTCACACTGCTGACTTGGCATCGGTGCCCACAAGCAAACGCCCTGCCGCTGTACCTCGATGTCAGTAAATTAAAGACCTTAAAACCAGACCTACAAACGTGTTGACCATCTGCAAAAAGAGAGCTCTAATCTCACACACACACACACACCCCCCCACACAAAGAAACTCTCTGCTATTTGAAAAGCTGAGTTAGCCCCTGAGCTAGCGTCCTGGCCCTTCAGGACCGGTATTTCAGAGGAAGAGGCCAAGGTTCCCGCATGGTCCCAGCGGTGCCTGGGGCGGGAGCAGGAAGGATCTTTATTCACTGTGTCCATCATCCCACCCAGACGCCTCACTGTGAGTAGAGACCTCCAGGCAGGGGTCCCAGGAAACGAATTAACACAGCTTACAAAATTCAGTCTGTCCTGATCAACAGAATCCAGAAGAAAATGTGGGGTACTAAATTTCCATTTCTAAGTATGCAGAGTATAAAGCAAACAATTACAACCTCAACCTACTTATAAACCTAGTGCTAAATCTGTCCAGCATGACAGGGCTCACCCTCAAGTGAGCCTGTGGGCAGGAGAGAGAAATGGTGTGGAGGGTGGGGGCGGCGGTTAACATTCCAGCACTGACAAATCATCTCCCTTTGATTTGAATCCACCAGCTTTGTTCAACGACATTTTACAATTTCATTTTAAATTAAGTTTTTAAATGTCCTTAAATACAATGTCCACAATAAAGAGAATCAATTGATATAAATAGGAAGTACTCACCTTGTTAAAATTTTTGAAATAAAAATTGTAAAAGAATATATTAGAACCTAATAGGAATCTCTTTTAAAACCACACCACGTAAATATTTTCTCAAAGACAAATCCATAGCAGTGAGAGTGTTCACTGTTAAAAGGAGTCAGAAATAAACCCGTAAAGGAAGAATTTCGTTCAGGAGGTCAGATGACTACTGAACGGACAGCCTCAAAAAGAGCAGGAGAAAATACGCATGAACAAAGCAGCTCTCAATTCAAAATTACAAGGATGGACGGACTGAGGGCTAATTTTGTAAAGCTGATTAAACTGTTAATTCATTCAAGCCCCTGGTCCCTAATGTGAGCTGGGGCTACAGGCGGGAGGCGCGAGTTGGAGGCACGTGCAGGGTGAGAGACGCAGTGCGCACGTGTGAGCTCAGCCCGTCTGACCCACATGTGATGACCCTGGAGTGTTTCCGGGCAGTTACGAGGGCTGGCCACCAGGCTCAGAGTTTACACGCACTACACCACCCACTGGGGCAGGCCCAGCCACCTTGAGGCCCAGGAGGGCTGGGGCTCCAAGCCCTGCACAGGGCACAGAAGCACAGTCCATCACACTGCACCTTCCACCCAGACAAGGAGACTGACGCTCCTGAAGGTAACTCATGGCCAAGGCCACATCGCTGAATGACAAGGAGCCAGATCTCAGTCCAGGTGTCACTAGGATCCTCTGGCATCTACGTGGGGAAAGAGGGGGTAAAGGCCCAGGACTGGATCCCTTTCACACTCTTGTTTGCCAAATATGACATAAATCCTGCAGGTGGGGACCTTAAAGAGACACTTGGTCACTCCAGGGCAGCAGCATCACAGTCTTAGCCAAGCTGCGGCAGGGACGACGAGAGCAGGCAGGTGGCGGGACAGATGGAAGGACAGGCAGCACAACCAGGCCAGAGAGGACCAGCCCCGCCCTATGGGCCCCAGCAAGGGAGGGAAGCCCAGTCCAGCTCCTACTGCCTCCCTCCCCACACAGCTGAACCAAGGACATAAGCTAGGCTGTAAGCTCCAGTCCCCAAGACAGACCACCCCAGGCAGCCAGCTCCCTACCCCTACAGCCCCCACACTCAGCCGTGGAGACCCAGGTGCATTTGCCTCCTAGATACCAGCAGATCTCCAGGAGACAGTGGCCATATGCAGACTTCAGCTGGACAGAGGCTGGAGCGTGCATGGGTGAGGACCAGGTGTCTGAGGCGCCGCCCTGGGCCTCTCCGGGGCCAGCTTTCCATTAAAGCCTGAGACTCCTTGCTCCGCCACCAGGAATCCAAGAGCACCGCGAAGAAGCCAGGGAAGAACCTCTGCCCAGGACACCCAAATGAAGCCCCACAGCTGTGAACCCCCACAGCAGCTGTTCCTCAGCCCTCACCATGACCAATTAACTGTCGAGGAAACCCCTCCACCCCTCCACCCCTCCACGTCTCCACCGTTCCACCTCTCCACCCCTCCACCCTCCACCCCTGCACCCCTGGGGCCAGAACTACTCACTGCCGCCAATCGCGGGCCCCGTCCCTCCTGCAGATCCCCAACCCCTACCTGTCCACACTGAGGCCTGGGGTCCCTGGGCAGCCGTGACCCATGTCCCCAAGGCAGGCCTCATCCACAGCAGACACCCCAGGGGCTGCCAGGCTGAGGCCCCACTGACCTGGCAGCACCACCAGCCACCGGCAGCACATCTGGGGCCCGAGACAGGCACACACTCCTGTGGTCCCAGGCACAGCCCTGCTGCCACACCTACCCCAATGCTACCATTGTTGCTACTGCCTCCCTCCCCATCCATCTGTCCCTTCTCTACCCTGCTCTGGGGCCAGGAAGGTGCAGTGGGCACACTGGGTCAGCAGGAGGCCTGGCAGGGAGTGAGGATGGGACAGTCCTGCCCACTTCCTGCCTTGACCTCCTGCGGACCCCACCCAGCCCTCCTCTCTCTCAGGACTCGGTACTGGCCCTCCCTGTGGCCTTCGGGCCCACATGTGGCACCAAGCCCTGGACTCATCACCATCCCTGTGGTCCCCTCAACCCCATTACATGATGAGTGTCCCCAGCACAGCCTGACTAGGGAACTGCTGAGACTGCCGGCTACTTCCTCCGGGACTCAGAAGACCCTGGCAGTTCTAAGGCTTGATGGGCGGGGGCTGGACACAGTTTAATCCCTCATATGACCGTTGACCGGTCACCTGTGAGAGCGGCATATATGCTACCCAGCTCAGGTCACCTGTGAGAGCAGCATACACACCAGCCAGCTCAGGTCACCTGTGGGAGATATCCCTGCAGGAACATCTCCAGGGGGCCTTGGACCAACCCAGCACTCCCAGTTTTCTTGCTTGCTGGTAGAACGAGCTGAAGATGTGGCATCCAGAGGTAGGGAGGGACTGCCCAGAACAGCCTGGGCCTTGTCCTTGACCCTCCCAGGGATTATAACAGCTTGAGTTAGGGAGGAACTGCCTGGGCTTTGCTTCTTTCTCCCTGGAAGCAGGGTGTCAAAGCTTTGCCCTGGGGGTCACGTGGCCCCTGAGGTCTCTAACCGGGGTGGCTGCTTCCAGGGCCCTTCAACCCTGGTACAAAGAGAAGCATGTGCAGTCAGCAATCCATCTGCCCTGGGCAGCCTTCCCGACACTGGGGACTGGCTCTGTCCCTTGCTTCCGATCTGTAAGTAATCAACGTGCTTTGCATAACTTGTATGTGAGTGTGTAGGTCACCAGTGCGTGGAGGACTAAACAGTAGCCTGGGATGCGGTGCCCACAGGCAGAAGTTCCTGGCATTTGGCTACGACAATCTTTGCTATTCTCCACGAAGTAGGAGTCTTCTCTTGGGACTGGTATCAAACCTGCTTTGAAATCCCTACTACCCCAGAGGAGATAAGGGGCGGTTCTCCAATTTACAAAGGGAAGAACCAAGGCTCAGAGAGGTTCACAAATCCACCCAAGATCTCACTTCCAATAAGCAATGAGGCCAGCATTTCAAAGCCACTCACCCTCCCTCATGGTGGAAGACTTATCCTGTGACTCAGTTTCCTTGCTTGCTCCTGCTAGGTATAAAGGGTGAAAACAGCACAAAGCCACCACTGATGTTGGTGCCGCAGCCCCAGGGCAGGCACTGTGCCCTGTGAAGGGAAGGCCTCCCCAGGCCTCGGGTCACAGCTCCAGGCTCACTGTGGCCTTCTGGCCCAGTGAGGCATAGGGTGTTCAATGCTGGCTGGGAAGGTGTTGCCTGGGACGTCCAAATTTGTGCCCCCGGGGACAGCTTGCACATCAACTCTGTCCACCCGGCCTGGCTGCAGACCAGGGCTTGGTGCTGAGCCCCCAGCCCCACCCACCCCCTGCAGGTGCCTGTGGGTGGACAGCCAGCCCCACACACGCCTCCAGCCTGACCTGGAACCACAAGCTGCCTGGCCTCCGTGTTGTGGGGCCAGCCAGGCCACTGAACGCCCTGCCTGCCCCAATGGCACAGCCCCCCACCTCTCCAAGCCCTTCAAAGCAAACTGCCAGGAAAGGCTGGCAGCTTTATGTTCGATTCACACCAGTAAGTACTTTACCCAGACGGCGGCCGTGCCTGTTTAGAGGAATCCTCTGCAGCCCAGACGCGACAGGAGCCACGTGGGAAGGGAATTTAGAGGGTCGGCACTGGGCACAGACGCCCCGGTGGACGCCAGCTTCTTTGCCGCCTGTCCCGATTAGCATCTGCAAAGTGGGCTTAAGGACGACGAGAACCCGCTTAGCCTGGACAAACCCTGCGCACCTCGCGTCCTGGCCGGCAGGAGTGACAGTGGTGGACGCAGGTGATGAGGTTAACGCCCCGCATTCCCGCCGCCAAGCCCTCAAGGCAGCCTCGGTCTCCAGCGGGTGACTGGGAAGGGCAGGGGCTGCGTTCCACCACACAACCCCCGCGTCGCCACAGCAAAGTCTGCCGCGAGGGGGCCGTGGACCCCCCAGGAGGCGGCGCGGAGGGACAGCGGGGCGGGGCCCAGCGGGGGCGTTGCACGGGGGTCACTCCCGAGGCGTCAGACCCCGCACGGCGGGGGTGGGGTGGGGGCGGTGGACGAGGAGATCCAGGCCGAAGGACGAGCGGTGGAGCTGGGCCGCCCCGCAGGCAGCGGGCAGCAGGCAGCGGGCAGCAGGCAGCGGGCGGGCACGGGAGGCGCAGGTGGCAGGCATCAGGGCCTCCACGTCTCCCCGGGTGGGCCACGCTTCGAGAGAGCGCCGTGCGCCGAGGCCACAGGCAGCAGCAGCCGGAACAGCATGGGACAAGGGTGGGAGGAGGGGCCGCGCGGCACCTGTCACTCCCAGCATGGAGCGCTGCCTTTGGGCCCGCACGTGCACTCACAAAGGGCGTGTCCCCCACAACTGCCTGCACGCGGCAGGGGCCTCTCAGTGCACGGAGAGTAATAATAAGGGTGACGACAACGCCAGCCTCCCCAGGATCCGCGCGGGTCACCCAGGCCCACCTTCCCACCTGCAGAAATGCCCCTGGCCCTGCCTGCTGCCTCCCTGGCCCACAGAGTCTCTCCTGTCCCTGCTTCAGGTCCACGCCCAACTCTCCCAGCCTTCGGTGGGAGCCCTGAGCCCCGGCCCAGCCTGGGGACAAAGGCTCCGGCTCAGGCCTGGGTGGAACCGCTCGCCCCACTCAGGCTGGCAGTGCTGGCTGGGCCTTGGCTCTGTGCCTGAAGCTGGGCTACACCGGGAGGACGCCTCCCAGGCCCTCCAGCTCACCCTCAGCTGGACTTTGGGTTATCAAGCTCTGACAGTCACCCCAATACCAGAAGGCCCCAACTGGACCACCTGCAGAATAAATTCTGAAGGAAAAGGGAGCACACGAGCATGCCTGTTTGTTTCCCAGGTCCTGAGGTTCAGACATGGGGGTCTGGGGGCCCCCCTCTACCTACAGGAGGGATGCAGGTGGCAGAGCACGGCCCATGCTCCCTAAGGGCAAGGCGAAGGCTGACCGCGTGACCGGCTTGCAGGAAGCCAGGGCAAGATCCAGCTGGCCTCACTGTGAACTCCGATGGCCCAGCACAGCTCCCCAGCACAGCCAGTGAAGGAAGGACCCTGAGGCTGAATGTGGATGTCCCAGCAGAGGCCACCTCTCAAAAAGCATAGGCATGAACTCTACACACACCAAAAACATTCACGTGTACGTTCTGAGATGGAATTTTTAACCTCACTAAATTTTTGTTTAAAATGCTTTTACAGCTGTTACCAGTGCTCATGTTTCATAAGAACCTGCTTATGCAAAGCTGCACGTGGGCCTCCCTCAGAGGCAAGCCCAGGCCTCCGCAGTTTCCCAGATGGTCTGGTAAATCGGTGCCCTGGGAAGCTTTAGACTGGGGGACTGGTTTAGACACCCCAACAAATCAGTTCCCTGCACCTGCTGTCTCACTAGGCAGCACCTGTTTCCCAGCCAAGTTGCTCTCACTCGCAGCAGAAGCCACAGCCAGCTCGGAGGGGCTGGTGATGGGTGGAAGAGGTGGCAGCCTTCCCCACAGCCACTGTCCACTCAGCTCAGTGGAGCACTCAGTGGCCCAGAGAAAACCCTCCAATTGCAGAGGGTACAGTTCCATGCAGCCGGAGGCCTCTGCCCCTTGGGGCACGGCAAAGGGCCCCTTTGTCACCTCAGTGTAGTCTCTGATGTGGAAGCAGATCCCCTCCCACCCATGGAAGGAGATGCTCCCCAGAAGCCGGACCCTGGCTCTAGGAGGAGGGTGGGTTGGCCCCCTGAGGATGAGGCATCCCCTATGATGTAAAGACATGCTCCTTACAGGAGAAACAGCTGGGCATGGCGCCACACAAACCCCAGGTGATAATGCTGGCCTTGCCCGTGGCATGTGTTCCGCAAGCCAAGCCAGACACAAAGCTGGGAGATAATTGCACATCTAGCAAAGCGTTTTCCAAGGGAAAATGAATTTTCAAATCAAATTCTGTCAAGTACTGCCTATACAAATGATGTGCCAAGAACACGGATTGCAGAAAATTTAACCACAGTAGCTGCAGTGGGATCATAAAGAAACGAACGAACTGCACAGCCCCTCCGCCACTGCCGAGGAGGAGAATGGGTGGTGAGAGAGCTCCGGAGGGAAGGGTGCTGCGTCACCAAATGGAATAAGCCTGTATCTGACAGCTGGGCATTTAAACTGCCAGAGATCTCATTCTGAACTCCATAGGTTTAAAGATTCTTTAAAATGCATTTTATTTTTAAAACTGACTATTAAATAGCAAACTTGCTAGGAAGACAACCAATTCCATTCCCACTGTGCTAGCAGGGTGCCCCCGGGGTGCTCCCTGCTCAAGTCCCACTGTTGCAGGGGCTGAGCACAGCTCAGGAAACTCCAAAAGGGTGGTGGGGATGGGGGAATGCAGTCTGGTCAACTCCTAGGATGCACGGAAATTTGCTTGTGGAAAATGGAAACTTAAACTGCTTATTTATGAATTATTCCTCTCCTTCCAAAAGGATTTGAGGTGACTTGCTAAGTGCTCACAAGAACTGAGCTTGCTCCTTTAATCAGAGGAGCAATTCAAACACCCAGACAGGGGTCTGAGGTTGTGGGCCAAGAGAACTATTGCAGTGGGGCTGCAACAGCCGGCCCAGGATACTCTGGTCTCTACTTTGTTGGCTCAGGCCTGGGCGGCCATGCGTGTCCCACGCTCCTGGGCACACTGGAAGCCATACTCAAGGAGGCCTCACCGGCCCAGGCAGGTGGACTGATGCTCAGTCCTGGACCAGCTCCCCTTGAAGGACCTAATGGACTTAGACACCCAGGGTGGTTGCTCCTCTAATCATGGAGCCCCCGACTCTGACCCAACATGAGGCCAGCTGGATCTTGCCCTGGTGCGTGCCGGTCGTGGCAGGTCTGTGTCCAGGTGGCTCCAGCCGGCAGAGACAAGCCCAGGCTCTGCTGCCCAAAAGAGAGCAAGCATTGCTTTCTGAAACTGTTATTATTGAGATAGAACTCACATGCCACAAAATTCTACCAAAGTGTGCCATTCAAAGGCCAGGCACGATGGCACTTTGGTGCTTTGGGAGGCTGAGGTGGGAGGATCACCTGAGGCCAGGAGTTCAAGGCCAGCCTGGGCAACAAAGCAACACCTTGTCTCTATAACAATAATAATAATAATCCACTGTATCCACACACAAAAGATTAGCCAGGTGTGGTGGTTCACACCTATTAGTCCCAGCTACTCAGGAGGCTGAGGCAGGAAGATCACTTGAGCCCAGGAGGTGGAAGTTAGAGTGAGCTGAGATCATCCACTGCACTCCAGCCTGGGGGACAGCATGAGGCCCTGCCTCTATGGTATGCGATTCAGCAGTTTTTAGGGTATTCCCAGAGTTGTGCAACCACCACATGATCTAGTTTCAGAACATTTTCATCACCTCCAAAAGAAACCACTCCCGTTAGCAGTCATCCCCCTACCCCTTCATCGACTTTGTCTCTGGATTTGCATATCTGGACATTTCCTGTGCATAGAATCATACGAAACAGGGATTTTGTGTCTGTTTCTTTCACGGAGCAGTGTTTTCAGGGTTTGTCCACATTACAGCATAAATCGGTGCTTCCTGTGTGCCACTGTGTGGATGGACAGACCACATTTTGTTTACCCAGGCGTCTGTCGATGAACACTTGCACTGCTCCCATCTTTTGGCTACTATGAATAGTGCTGCTATAAGCAAGTTTTTGTGGGGACATATGTTTTCAGCTCTCTGGGTATATATCTAGAAGTGAAATTCTTGGTCATATGACACTTCTATGTTTAGCTTTCTGAGAAACTGCCAGGCTTCTTTCCAAAGAGGCTGCACCATTCAACAATCATAGAACAGCAGTTGGTGTGGCAGGGCTCTGATTTCCCTAAATCTTCGTCAACACTTGTTATTATCTGACTTTTCAATTCTAACCATCCCGGTGGCTGTGAAGTGGCCACTCACTGTGGTTTTGACTTTCATTTTCCCAATGGCCAATGACACTGGGCACCCTCCATTGCTGGCTGACCATCTGCACATCCTCTCTGGAGACCATACGCTGTGAGCAGGTGGCGCTTAGAGGGGCATCCCTGCCATCCTTCCTTCCAGTGACATCTGTGACTCAAGGGTATGGAACGCCACACTCTGTGGACTGACCAGATCTGCTTTCTCACATCAGAGCAATCTAGGCCAGGCTGTTCCATCTGGTGAGACAAGGGTCTCCCCTGCCATAGCCACAGGACCCCATCAAAGCCATGGGCAGGTGTGGACTGGACAACGTGGCACCTTTGTTGTGATTAGGACCTAATTTGCCATAAAGAGAGGCCCTGGAATAAGGAAAAGGTGCCCCCAGGGCCTGTTCTGGGACCCCAGACACAGTTCCTACCCACCCACAGTGGGTCAAATGGTGGTCCCCTTGAAGCACGTCTGGAATGTGTGAATATGACTATATTTGGAAAAACGGTTGTTGCAGATGAAAGAAAGGCAAGAATCACTTGAGCCAAGGGAAGAGACCATCCTGGACTCTCTGGGTGGGCCCTAAACCCAGTGACAGGTGGCCTTAGAGAAGGTGAAAGGCACACAGAGGAGAATGCCATGTGAAGATGGGGCAGAGATCGGAGTGACGGGCCTGTGAGAAACCCCAAGGATAGCCGGCAACACCGGGAGCTGGAGAAGACAAGGAACGACCCTCCCTCAGAGCCCCCAAAAGAAACCAGTGCTGCCCACACCATGACCTCAGACTTCGGGTCTCCAGAACTTTGAAAGAAGGGATTTTTTTTTTTTTTTTTTTTTGAGACGGAGTCTCGCTCTGTCACCAGGCTGGAGTACAGTGGCATGATCTCAGCTCCCTGCAACCTCTGCCTCCCAGGTTCAAGCAATTCTGCCTCAGCCTCCCGAGTAGCTGGGATTACAGGAGTGCACCACCAAGCTCAACTAATTTTTGTATTCTTAGTAGAGACGGGGTTTCACCATGTTGGCCAGGATGGTCTCGATCTCCTGATCTCGTGATCCGCCCACCTTAGCCTCTCGAAGTGCTGGGATTACAGGCGTGAGCCACTGCGCCCGGCCGATTTTTGTTGTTCTAAGCGCCCCACAGTGTGTGACTTGGTCACAGCAGCCACGTGGAATGAAGACACCCCTCTCCCACGGCACTACGATTACCTGATGTCCCACAGCGGAGAGAAGGGGATTTGCCTGGTCCTGTGTCATCGGGAGGCACTGAGTGCATCGACCCCACGTCAGTGCATGTATCCTATAGACCGGCCCTGACCATTGCTCAGCCTGAGCCCCCTGGACACACCCGGAGCTGGCAGAGCTGGCAGAGCTGGCCGGGCTGCCCAGTCCATGGATGGGGTTCCCTGGGCCCACACCCCAGCTCA
This sequence comes from Theropithecus gelada, assembly GCF_003255815.1. Lineage (NCBI taxonomy): Eukaryota > Metazoa > Chordata > Mammalia > Primates > Cercopithecidae > Theropithecus > Theropithecus gelada. Next base: position 2,380,649 of record NC_037672.1, read on the forward strand.
CACTTGGGGGTAGGGATTCCCATCACCCCACATTCTGGGCGATCTCTTTCGACAAATCTTCCACCCGTGCAGGTGGGACACAGGCAGGACAGAGGTGGCCCTGGACCCAATCCTGCTGGCCCAGGGCCCAGAGCCTGACAGTGAGATGCAAAGAAGGGGCCAGAGGGAGCACCCACCCGCCTGGGCATCACTGTACCAGGGGAGGGGTGTCTCCCATACCTGCTGCCACCTCCACCTGTCGGCTCCCTGGACAGTGGCATGGCCATGGAACCAGCTGCAGTGGGCCAGTCTGGGGTGCTGGATTGCACACCGCATCCCTCACCGGCCACCCCTCCCACCCACACTGTGACACTGGACGCCTCTGTGACTGCCCTCAGGAGGGATGGGCACCCAACCCTGCCATGTCCATGTGGGTCAGGTGTGTCTCGGATCTTCCTGTGTAATGCGGCGTTCCAGGTGCTTCCACTGAGAAGACACGGTGCCCACTGTCCACCACGGCGACCCCCAGGGAAGAGAACCGGGCCTGGGGCGAAGGTGGACACAGCATGTGGGTCGCAGCCTGCGTCTGGCTCTTCATCTTGACCAGTTGTTAGGTTTCGGGCCCCGCTCCTTAGGAGAAGTGGCAGGTGGGCGACTTGGTGCTGGAGAGAAGATGCGGAGCTCACGTGGGGGCTGAGTGGGTAAGGAAGCACACAGGGGATGGGGTGACCGCAGGAGAGGGCAAGGCCACCTAGACACACAGACACAGCCAGCACCCGGCGGGGCTGATTCATGTGGTTGCCCACATTGTGCTCCCTGGCACATTCTTCTTTTGTACTGTGGTTATTGCTGAAATAATCAAATAATGCAAATAAAACTTAGAAGCATTTGACTTATAATGGTGCCCGCTACTAACAGATGATTAGGACGATTCCATCATTCTTTAAAAATAGCTGTCCTAAAGGAACACCTGCTCTCACCAATGTGTCATTTTACCAGAGGATAAAAATTATTTGTAAAATAGTCCAGTGAGAGCCTGTACTTTATTTTTATGCATTATGAGAGGAAAAATGACGATGTTCCAGAGGCTTGACATATGGCAAGAAAAGCCAAACAGGTATTCGCTCAGAAAAACCCAGGAAAGGATCTGCAGAAAAGTAACTCAGGCACTGGGGCTCATGGCAGGGCATAAAACAGATAAGCAAACAAACAAACAAAAACCAGAAAACAAAAGAATAGAAAGACGCCCTTCAACAATAGCAGGCAAATAATTAAAATTTTTCAGTGTCTTTAAGGGCCAAAGCCAAACTGGAAAAGGCACGGTCTGGCCACTGAGGCCGGCCTGGGAAGGCCACGCTGCAGGTTCAGTCCTAACCCAGCAAACAGCTGGCAGCCCGCCCCCAACCCGGTGTGAGATGCCCGCCTGGGCAGCAACAGGATAAAGGTTGGGCTGCAGGGCGGTGAGCTGATGGCCATGTGTCCCCAGGATCCAGGGCTGGAGAGTCACACAGGAACAGCCTAGAGGCAGCAGACCCCAACTATGACGATGGTGATAGAGCCGGGGGCTGGCAGGGGTGCAGGGCCACGCACGCCTCGGGTCAGCCCAGTGGAAGCCTGGAGGGAGACGCAGTGTGTGGCCGGTTCTGGTGCACATGGCCCCTGTGGACATCTGTCAGAAATGCGGAGCGGGGAGGGGGGCAAATGTTTTGTTGGCTGTCACCTATTCCCATGACCAACAGGACCCAAAGGACCTTCCAGAGAACCAGAGGTTTCTATCCTAGAAGGATGGTGGCGAGGCTGAGTCTGGTTCTGAGGAGGACTTGTGAGGGGGTAGAAATGACCCCACCACCCTCACGGGGACACAGGGGTGTGTCTTCACAGCCCTGCGCTGCCTCCCCAGCCCTTCCATCGCCGCCGCCTGCTGCCACCGCTCCCGCCATCCTCCTTCTAGTCCTCAGCATGCCCAGCAGGTTCCAGTCCTTGCGATTCACCCAACACCTGACTCACTCCCCATTCAGGGCTCTGCCTGAACGTCACCATCATCGAGGCCTCCCAGCCCCTCCAGTAGGGCACCATGCCCCATCACCCCGTGATGTGGGAGGGGTACACAGAGGTGCGGGCAGGCAGGGGTGCTGGGGTGCTGACCAGGGCCTGCATTCTGGGAAGGGACCTGAAGAGGGAGGGCCTGCGGCTGGGCACAGGTGGGCGCCGGCTGTCACTCCTCCGCAGAGACAGGGGCAGGCGCTCCAGGGCTTCGGTGATTGTGTCAGTTAAACTCTGAGGGTTGGGGCTCATGCTGGCAGAGCCAACTGCCTACCTGGACCAAGGATGCTGCACACCCCTAAGACCCAGCCTCCCCAAGGCCTCTCCCCATGGCTGACTCACCACAGCCTAGACCCAGGCCCTACCCAGGGGCCCTCCTAGCACCCCCAGCCTCTCTGGCCAGCTGGCTTTGTGCAACTAGGGAGGGCAAAACCACAGCATGCCACCAGAAGACCACCATGTCTCTGGGCAGACACTCGGGGTACCGCTACCCTGTGCCCGAGCCAGCTCCTCCCCCCACAGCCACCGCCACCACAGGGACAGAAGGCTCAAGAATGGAGTGGCAGACAGACAGCATTCACCAGTCACCCAAAAGCGAATGAGGTGATCCACTTCAGCTATGCTCAGACCTTCTTAGAGAGTGACCATGTCTGAAAGAGCCTGTGAAATACAAAATGACTTTTAAATAATTTTTTATTATAAAAAGTATGAGCTGGGTGCTGTGGCTTATGCCTGTAATCCCAGCACCTTGGGAGGCTGAGGTGGGAGGATTGCTTGAGCGCAGGAGTTCAAGACCAGCCTAGGCAACATAGTGAGACCCCCATCTCTACAAAAAATTTTAAAATTAGCTGATTGTGGTGGCATACACCTGTGGTCCCAGCTACTTGGGAGGCTGAGGTGTGAAGATTGCTTGAACCCCAGAGGTTCAGGCAGCACTGCCATGATCACACCACTGCCACTGCACTCCAGCCTGGGCAACAGTGTGAGACCCTGTATCAAAAAAATAATTTTAAGTATGGAAATTCTGACAAATGTAAAAGAAAAACAATGTTTCCTGGAGCTGAAACACTGTCAACATCTTGGTCTTCCGCCTGTGTGAACCTGAGAACACATCGATCCATTCTTAGTTGCCTCAGACCTTCAAGCAGGGGCTCTGAAACCTATGCAGTGGCAAACATGCACTCGTATGCCCTGGCAGAATCTCCGTTCCCCAAGGAGCCCCTCAAATGCCCTGATGTGTTCACCTCATTCTAAAAGCTAGAGATGACGTGAGCAGCACACAACACAGTTTTAGTACACGATAAAACGGCAGCACAGAGTATGTGCCACATCTCTCCACCTTCAAAACCCAAAAAGTAGCGGAATACATAGAGATTCCTGTCCAGGCCCTCCCTGTCATGCCCAAAACCCTGCCTCCCTTTGTGCCCTCTCTCGGCTCTGCTTTTGCTGCCCCACCCCAGCCAATCCTGACCTTGGCCCTGACTGCCTGATCCACCAAGATGGGTTTCATCCTCCCCATGGGTCTCCAAGAGCTCCTCACTCTGAACAGCAAAAGGTAATGTTTTTACTCTAAAATCATGGTATGTGCATGGTCACATACAGCCCACCATGTCCGTAGGTAAGCCCTTCCAATCTGGAAAAAGCTCAGGGGCAGCCGGAATGCGAGTAAACAGAAAGAACCAGAACCCATGCAGAAACCTCTCTCAAAAATAATAATGTGTCTTCAACTAGTGTTGTTAGAAGCTGAAGGCTGTTAGTACAAGGACAGATGTCAGTCAGAAACCCATTTTGGGCCAGGCGTGGTGGCTGTAATCCCAGCATTTTGGGAGGCCAAGGCAGGAGGACTGTTTGAGTCCAGGAGTTCGAGACCAGCCTGTACAACACAGTGAGGCCTCATCTCTACAAAAAATACAAAAATTAGCTGGATGTGATAGTGCACACCTGTAGTCTCAGCCACTTGGGAGGCTGAGGTGGGAGGATCGTTGAGCCTGGGCAGGTTGAGGCTGTAGTGAGCTAAGACTGCGCCACTGCACTCCAGCCTGGGTGACACAGTGAGATCCTGTTTCAAAAAAAAAAAAAAAGAAGAAAGAAGAAAAAAGAAAGAAGAAAGGAGGAGGACGAGGAGGAAAGAAATTGGTTTTTAAGCAAGTATTTGTGTGCTCATATAGAAAAATGCCCAAATATCTACGAAAGAAACCTAAACTTTTAAATTGAACTTAAACCCCAACATCAGACGCTGTGGCTCCTGCCTCATCTCCCCACCTTTGGGCAGAAACTTGATGCTCTTTCTAGAAAATTCTTAGGAAGTATCTTTGTACCCAGCCCCACATGCCACATTCGGCTCCTCCTTGGTGGGTTTGCGGCTCAGCAGCATGTGATGACCATGTCCCCTGTTGGCACCTGGTGCCAGTGGATAAGGACGGAGCCCAGTCCTCCTGCAGAAGAACCTGAGGTTCCAGACAGAATCCTCCTAAGTCCTTGTCTTTCTCTACTGCTTATGAAAGTGTAAATTTGGATGACATGAATAGCAGTTCAGACCTCCAGTACAAAGCTCTGAAAGTGCTATGGCCTTCCCCAGGCACTGGCCCCTGGGCTCACATCCCCTTCCCTCCCTGCTGCTGTAGCAAACGGTGGAGCCACCATGGCTTTTTCAAGAAAGCTACTCTCCTGCAGCCTCGGGGAAGGTGGTTTTCTCTTCTTATCCTCAAGCCCTCTTTTTACAGGAAAATGTTATAATTAAGTCATTCCTACTCATTGTAAGCAACTGTGCATCAATACGGGGTTAAGTTCTAACAAGGCCCAAATCACCCAGGGTCAATCACCCGGGTCAGCATTGAGGGAGGCCCCAGCACCTCCCCAAGGGTTCTGCCGGGTTCTTCCCCCTGCTGGACAGCAGTGGCTCACACCGTGACCCCCAGATAAAGTCACAACTTGGTGGCCGAACTGAATGAATCCACACCCAGCCAGGTGCCGGCTCGTGCCCACGGACAAGAATGAGCAGTGGCTGAGCTCACTGGATTTGCTTGTGCTAAAGGACTGTGTGAGGAGGTAGCTCACCCCACACACTAACCCCTCAACTCCTCTGTGGACCAGGAGGAGGGGAAATGACGTGGTACCTGCCCTGGGGCTGGGCACAGGACTGTGCCACCCCCACCTCTTATCACAGGCTGAGAAAGCACCGCCCCATACACAAAGGGCACCCCACTGACAGCCTCTACCCTCCCTTCCAACCCTACCACGTGGAGCGATGGAGCCCCAGATTTCAGAGTTCACCATGAATGTGCAAGATCTCATAGTTTTCACATTGATTACATGTTAAAACAATATTCTGGTCAAACAAAATATTATTAAAATTAATTTCACCTGTTTCTTTTACTTTTTTTAATGTGGCTACTAGAAAATTTTAAATTGGCCAGGCACAGTGGCTCAGACCTATAATCCCAGCACTTTGGGTGGCTGAGGTGGGAGGATCATTTGAGCCCAGGAGTTTGAGACCAGCCTGGGCAACACAGTGAGACCCTATCTCTAAAAAAAAAAAAAAAAAAAAGTTTTTAAATTAGCCAGGTGTATTAGTCCATTCTCACACTGTTATGAAGAAATATCCAAGACTGGGTAATCTGCAAAGGAAGGGGGTTTAATTGACTCACAGTTCTGCATGGCTGGGGAGGCCTCAGGGAACTTACACCCATGCAGAAGGTACCTCTTCACAGGGCAGCAGGAGAGAGGCAGCAGGAGAGAGAGGCCAGCAGGGGAAATGCCAGATGCTTATAAAACCATCAGATCTCCGGAGAATTCACTCACTATCATGAGACGAGCATGGGGGGAACTGCCCCCTTGATTCAATTACGTCCCATCAAGTCCCTCCCATGACACGTGGGGATCATGGGATTATAATTCAAGATGAAATGTGGGTGGGGACACAAAGTCAACCCATATCACTGTGTATGGTGACATGACCCTATGGTCCCAGCTACTTGGGAGGCTGAGACGGAAGGATTCCTTGAGCCCAGGAGGTTGAGGCTGCAGTGAGCCAAGACTGCACCACTGTACTCCAGCCCAGGCAACAGAGTGAGACCCTGTCTAAAAAAAAAAAAATTAAAAGTTATATGTGTGGCTTGCACTCAAAGCTCACGTCGTGTTTCTATTGGACAGCACTGGTCTAGGGCTTTACTTTTATCTCTATTTTAGGACACATACAAATTTCTTAAACAATTATGAGCTAAACTCGCTGACATTTTATCAGTTTCCACCCTCGTGGCTGCTTCTTTTATCTTTCCTCCGAGTTCCGTTTTCTTGCTGACATGCATCTTATAATGGTAAACCTTACAATGAGCATCTGTAAATGGTTAAAAATGTTTGCCTGAAAAATGTCTTGATCTTGCCTTCCACTCCTTCACTTAGCAGTTCGTTTGGGTATAAAATCCAGGGCTTCCAGTTGCCTTCCCACTGCACTGTGGGCTCATTGTCTATCTTGTGGCACTTGGGGTTGCTGAGAAGAAACCTGCCGGGCTTCTTCCATTTCTCTGTAGTTACTCTGTCTTTTCGGCTAATTCTAAAGATTTTCTCTTCATCCTTGACATTCTGCAGCTTTACCACAATACATCTCAGTGTGGATTCACTCCCAGGTGGTTCTGAACGATGTGAATATGTTCTGAGAATGGTGTCGTCAGTTGACTTCGTTGTTGTGCAAACACCAGAGAATGGACTTCCACGAGCCTAAATGGCCCTGCCTCCGACAGACCTAGGTTACATGGTACAGCCTGTTGCTCCTGGGCCACAAACCTGTACAGCACGTTACTGTGCTGAACAGTATAATGTAGGCAATTGTAACACAGTGGGAAGTATTTGTGTACCTAAACAGAACAGGTACAGTCAAATACAGCTATCATAACAGCCTAGGCGCGGTAGCTCACACCTGTAATCCCAGCACTTTGGGAGGCTGAGGGGGCTGGATCACTTGAGGTCAGGAGTTTGAGACCAGCGCGGCCAACATAGTGAAACCCCATCTCTACAAAAATGCAAAAATTAACCAGGTATGGTAGTGCATGCCTGTAGTCCCAGCTGCCGGAGAGGCTGAGGCATGAGAATCGCTTGAATCTGGGAGGCGGAGGTTGCAGCGAACCAAGATCATACTACCACACTCCAACCTGGGTGACAGAGCGAGACCATATCTCAGAAAAAAATATGGTTATCATAACTTATGGGACTACCGTTGTATATGTGGCCCGTCATGTGGCCCATGACTGCACATTTCTTTATCCTACTTGGAATTCATTTTATCTCAGAACTCATGTTTTTCTTCAATACTGAGAAACTCAGCTACCATTTCTTCAAATATGACTTTTCCATCATTCTTTCCTCTCCACTCTCTCCCTGGGACTCCTATGAGACACTTTTTGGAACTTCTCCACTGCACTTTGATGCTTTCTCCTTCTTTCTTAGGGAAGCCTGCCCAACTCCCGGCTGGGGCTGGTCCTCCTATGGACGGTGAGGCAGCACCCTGTCACTTCCTCTGCACTGCTTTCCTGGATTGAAACTGGGTATTGATCCACCCCTGCTCCATCCACCCACCCAACCAAGAATTCTGAAGCCAGCCAAAACGACCACTTGTTTTTGTTTCAGACCCTACACCCAGCCTTTCATTCTCCCACGGCTTGCCACAGATCTTGATTATTCCCAGAGAAAGAAGAGGCAAACTGAAGCCAAATCGGAATCAAGGTCCACCTGCCCCTTCCCAAACCACCTTAGACTCTGGTCCACCTGCCCCTTCCCAAACCACCTTAGACTCCCACAAGGGTGGGAGCTGGTGCCAGAGGCTCTGAGCAGAGGGCTCTTCCTCTATGGGGCAGATCTGTATCTGGATGTCTCTGGGCTCCAGGCATCCTGGTGAGCCACTGGGAAGGTGTCCAGAAACTCTAGGGGCCTACCTGCCTGGGCCACCCAGCAAGGCCTGGCTGGCTCATCACAGCAGGGGGTAGAGCGGGGCTGGTCACATGGACAGACAGCATCTGAGAGTGGCCAAGCCCCCCAGTGTGCACAATGCTGGCAGCAGAACCTGTGCCAGAGAGCAAGCGGGTGTGGGCACAGGGGGGACCGCTCCAGGGAGAGACAGAGCCCTCAACAATCAAAGAAATCAACGGGAGGGACTTACAGTTTCCTCCTCTACCAAGAAAAGGAAATCTCAGAACCCCAGCTTCTGTCCAGACCTGGGAGCAGGTGGGCACTGCGAGGATTCTCCGCCCTCCAAGGCCAGGAGCCGTCACCCTATGCCAGGACCTCAAATTTAAAGCTCTCTCCTCTTACCAGAATCAGGAAAAACCAAGCTAACAGCTAATTCAGCTAAAGTTTACAAAATTGTAGAGGCTCAGATTGTCATATTATAATCATTGACATTCAGCCAAAAAATTGGCCCATCACTCCTGGATGACAAATCGCCCCCCAGTCTGACTGCCCCTCCTTGATAAATAGTGCAGAGATGGCACGGGCACCTCTGCCATCTCGAATTCACATTGCCACTCCACTTCCCTCCTGTAATTTTATCCTCATGGGATACATTTCTATGCTTCAAAGTCTTTTACTGATCACCTGTCAAATCTATCTGCAACATATATATCAAAATTACATATTTATAAATCTATAAATGGGATTTAAATTTTTAAATTTTCACACTTTTTTTAAATTTTTAGACAGAGTCTTTCTGGGTCACCCAGGCTGAAGTGCAGTCGCACGATCTCAGATCACTGCAGCTTCCATCTCCTGGGCTGAAGCGATTCTCATGCCTCAGCCTCTCAAGTATCTGGGATTAGAGTCATGAGCCACCATGCCCAGCTAGCTTTTGCATTTTTAGTAGAGACAGGGTTTTGCCATGTTGCCCAGGCTGGTCAAATTTTTTAATTTTCTGTGAGGCTCTGAGTGTTAGCATTTTCTCTACACTGACTCAACAATGTAAAAACTGCAATTACTTTTGCAGCAACCTAATAGTATTAGTACAAAAGTGATCAAACAACATAAACATGTGACACATCTTGGCAAACCATCATTTCACAGAAACGAGTCTAACAGAAATGTAGTTCTTTTTTTTTTTTTTTTTGAGACTGAGTCTCGCTCTGCCGCCCAGGCTGGTGTGCAATGGCCGGATCTCAGCTCACTGCAAGCTCTGCCTCCCGGGTTTACGCCATTCTCCTGCCTCAGCCTCCCGAGTAGCTGGGACTACACGTGCCCGCCACCTCGCCCGGCTCATTTTTTGTATTTTTAGTAGAGACGGGGTTTCACCGTGTTAGCCAGGATGGTCTCGATCTCCCGACCTTGTGATCCGCCCATCTCGACCTCCCAAAGTGCTGGGATTACAGGCTTGAGCCAACGTGCCCGGCTAGAAATGTAGTTCTTGATGGGGTGGCTGCATCTGGGGCAGGAACAGCCTTGTAGCTGAGGCCAGTCTGCTTTGGCAATAAGTGAGTTACCCATTCTTTTTTTTTTTTTTTTTTTTTTTTTTTTT
>NC_037672.1:2390263-2398667 GCF_003255815.1 Theropithecus gelada
ACCTCGCCCGGCTAGTTTTTTGTATTTTTTAGTAGAGACGGGGTTTCACTGTGTTAGCCAGGATGGTCTCGATCTCCTGACCTCGTGATCCGCCCGTCTCGGCCTCCCAAAGTGCTGGGATTACAGGCTTGAGCCACCGCGCCCGGCCAAGTTACCCATTCTTAACACCCTGTCAATTGCAACTCAACCAAGTCCTCCTTCAATTTTATTGAAGTCAAAGCAGCAGAAACTACCTGGTTTGAAGGATTTGTCATTGGCATCATCCGCTCCTTGGTCCTGTGGGTCACCTTTTGATATGGTTTGGCTACGTCCCCATCCAAATCTTATCTTGTTGAATGGCTTTGACCAGATGCCTGCTAGCAATGTGGACAATAAGGTCCAGGCTGAGGTGGTCTCAGATGGAGATGAGGAACTTGGGAACTCAGGTAAAGGTGACTCTTGTTATGTTTTAGCAAAGAGACTGGCAACATTTTGCCCTGCCCTAGAGGTTTGTGGAACTCTGAACTTGAGAGGGATGATTTAGGGTATCTGGTAGAAGAAATTTCTAAGAAGCAAAGCATTCAATAATTGACTTGGGTGCTATTAAAGGCATTCAGTTTTATAAGGGAAGCCAAGTATAAAAGTTCGGAAAATTTGCAGCCTGACAGTTTTTGTTGCTGTCATTGTTTTTGAGACGGAGACTCGCTGTGACACCCAGGCTGGAGTGCAACGGTGTGATCTCGGCTCACTGCAACCTCTGCTTCCCAGGTTCAAGCAATTCTCCTGACTCAGCCTCCTGAGTGGCTGGGACTATAGGCACGCACCACCACGCCCAGCTAATTTTTGTATTTTTAGTAGAGACAGGGTTTCACCATATTGGCCAGGCTTGGTCTCAAGTTCCTGACCTCAAGTGATCTTCCCACTTCGGCCTCCCAAAGTGCTGGGATTATAGGCGTGAGCCACCGCACCCAGGCATGACAACGTGATAGAAGAGAAAAACCCATTTTCTGAGGAGAAATTCAGGCCAGCTGCAGAAATTTGCATAAGTAATGAGGAGCTGAATGTTAATCCCCAAGACAACTGGGAAAATGTCTCCAACGCATGTCCAAGGTCTTCAGGGCAGCCCCTCCTGCCGCAAGCCCAGAGGCCTAGGGGAAAATGGTTTCATGGGCCAGGCCCTGGGTCCCTGTGCTATGTGCAGCCTAGGGACTTGGTGCCCTGTGTCCCAGCTGCTCCAGTCATGGCTGAAAGGGGTCAATGCAGAACTCAGGCCGTGGCTTCAGAGGGTGCAGGCCCCAAGCCTTGGTAGCTTCCACACGGTGTTGAGCCTGCAAGTGCACAGAAGTCAAGAACTGGGGTTTGGGAACCTCGTCTAGATTTCAGAGGATGCATGGAAACACCTGGATGCCCAGGCAGAAGTTTGCTGCAGGGGTGGGGCACTCAGGGAGAACCTCTGCTAGGGCAGTGCAGAAGGGAAATGTGGGGTTGGAGCCTCCACACAGAGGCCCTACTGGGCACCGCCTAGTGGAGCTGTGAAAAGAGGGGCCACCATCCTCCAGACCCCAGAATGGTAGGCCCACCAACAGCTTGCACCGTTTGCCTAGAAAAGCCGTAGACACTCAATGGCAGCCTGTGAAAGCAGCTGGGAGGGAGGCAGTACCCTGCAAAGTCACAGGGGTGGAGCTGCCCAAGACCATGGGAACTCACCTCTTGCATCAGCATGACCTGGATATGAGACCTGGATGTGAGTCAAAGGAGATCATTTTGAAGCTTCAAGATTTGACTGTCCCACTGGATTTCGGACTTGCATGAGCCCTGTAACCCCTTTGTTTTGGCTAATTTCTCCCATTAGGAATGGCTATATGTACCCAATACTTGTGCCCCCATTGTATCTAGGAAGTAACTAGCTTGCTTTTGATTTTACAGGCTCATAGGCAGAAGGGACTTGCCTTGTCTTAGATGAGACTTTGAACGGTGGACTTTTGGGTTAATGCTGAAATGTGTTAAGACTTTTGGGGACTGTATTAGTCCATTTTCACACTGTTGATAAAGACACGCCCGAGACTGGGAAGAAAAAGAGGTTTAATTGGACTTACAGTTCCACATGGCTGGGGAGGCCTCAGAATCACTGCAGGAGGCAAAACGCACTTCTTACATGGCAGCAGCAGGAGAAATGAGGAAGAAACAAAAGCAGAAACACCTGATAAACCCATCAGATCTTGTGACTTATTCACTATAACGAGAATAGCATGGGAAAGGCCAGCCCCCATGATTCAATTACCTACCCCTGGGTCCCTCTCACAATATGTGGGAATTCTGGGAGATAAAATTCAGGTTGCTATTTTGGCGGGGACACAGCCAAGCCTTATCAGGGACTGTTGGGAAAGCATGATTAGTTTTGAAATGTGAAGACATGAGATTTGAAGGGGCCAGGGACAGAATTTTATGGTTTGGCTGTGTCCCCACCCAAATCTCATATTGAATTGTACTCCCATAATTCCCACGTGTTGTGGGAGGGACCCAGTGGGAGATAATTTGAATCATGGGGGCGGGTCCCCCATACTGTTCTCACGGTAGCAACTAAGTCTCACAAGATCTGATGGTTTTATCGCGAGTTTTCACTTTTGCATCTTCCTCATTTTTCTCTTGCCACCTCCATGTAGGAAGTGCCTTTCGCCTCCCGCCATGATTTTGAGGCAACCCCCAACCCACAGCCATGTGGAAATATAAGTCCAATTAAACCTCTTTTTCTTCCTAGTCCCAGGTATGTCTTTATCAGCAGTGTGAAAACAAGACTAATACAGTGGCAGCGTGCTTATCCCAATAACCAGGATGACCTGAGGAATCAAATGCTGCTTTCAGTCACCTCTACTGACCCAGTATCTTCTGTTAAAATGCCTTTATCTTTTCATATCACGCTTCAAGTGTCAAAGCCTTGGCACCATCAATGCAGACTCGAGTGAATGGCAGGCCACACACTGGGCTCATGGCCAATTATGGAAGGAGGAGGCACACTTCACATTGGTTGGGATTTTCCAGCAGGCCTTCCACAGATCTAGAATATTCTATGTCTAAGAGATCCTGACAGAAAAGGCTAAGGGCTTTTCTCTGTGTATGGCATCGCTGGCATGTGTTACAGACACTCACTCTCCAGGGCCATCTCCAAGAGCCATTCTTTCACAAGACTGGAGAAAGTGAGGTTGTCACACAGCGTCATCACTCACAGTCTCTCTCAATGATGCCTTGATGACCTAAGATGTCCCCATCACCCTGAAGTGTCTCCACTGGGGCTGTTCTGCAAAGAAGGGCCTTGAGGAAGAGAAGCAAGAGGGCAGGGCACATGTCCCACTCAGGTAGAGTGATTTTTGGACAGGGGCACACACAGTAGATGCAGTGTTGGGTTCCCATATTCTACCCACAGGGAAGAGGCCTCAGGGACTGTCAGCCAAAGTCAATGCCACAGAGCCCTCTCCTCCCTGGGTACTTCGAGAAACGCTGAGGAACTGAGACTGCGCTGCCGACAGAAGAAACTCTCTGGAAGGAATTCCCTTTATCTGAGAAGAGGAAACTGGTTTTGTAAGAAAGTGTGAGAGCTTCTGTACCCCACAGATTAAGTTATTCGAGAAGGGTCAGATGGAAGTGACCACCCGCCAAGACAGTGAACAACTGCTTGGGGCTGCCAGGGTCACCCCAGCTGCCTGGTTTCCCGGGAGAGGGCTGTGACTGACCACTGGAGGGGGCACAGGCAGGCCACCAGGACCTTGACAAAAGCAGTTTGGGAGCAGGAGTGAGTTCAAGCAAGAACAAGAGGAGGAGAATGGAGCAGGGAGCAGCCAGGCAGGAATCTCCTCCTGAGGGAGTGCTAGATGGGGTGGGGGAGCAGAAGCACAGAGGGCCAACCCCTCAGGGCCCGGTGGGAGGGTAGGTGGGGAGGGAAAAAGCCTTACCTGCCAGGATCACAGGGGAAGCATGGAAACACGCAGCCAAGACTTGTGAACAAATGAATGACTGAATTACTTCTGAAAAATCTTTTATTTAATTCAGCAGAGGCAAAGGAGAAAAAGGCCAGGAGCCACCTCACTCTCCTGGAGTGTGAGACACCTGACCAAGCTTCAGCCCACTCTGCACCAGGAGTCACACAGAACTCTGCCTTTTCAAGATGTGACGGAGACAGGCTCAGGTCCTAGACTTGGTGGGAGGGGAGTATAGGGCAATCATCTGTCCTGATTTTAAGGATTATCATAAACACACTAATCCTGTACGCCCTCAAGGAGTGCAGCAAAATGATAAAACAGAGTTTCTAAAAGGCCTCGCCTTTGGAGCCATGCATAAAGCCATCCAACCAAACCTAGCTGGCCTGAACTGCCCAGGACTGGCGAGAAGGGGGACCAGCTTGGAAGGCCAAGTCACTCAGGGACCCACAGATGCACCCCATCACATCTGCAGAGGCTCTCTGGGAATACACCCAAACTGCTGCCACCCCTTCCCATCACTGGCTTCAGGACAGACAGACCTGGGCCATGGAGGAGTACAGGGATGACCCTGGCCTGTCTGGTGGCTACTTATGGTAAGGCAGTGGGCCAAGAACAGCAGAAAGAGGTGAGACCCACCTGAAGCAGGTCCCAGCCCTGAGAGAGCATCTGCTGCCCTTACAGAGCTGCTGTCTCCTGACCCCAGCCTGTCAAAGTTGGGATTTGAGACTAGGTCTTTGGACTGTGAGCTGGGACCCTGAGCATCGCCACCAAACAAAGCAGCAAAGCACCCCTTTGTTTCTGCAGCAGGTCAGCACCCAGCAGCACAGGGGCTGCCTACTTGGCCTCCCACAGGCTTCGGACAGCAGAGGGGGCACCCACTGCCTGCATCTGAGCCTCTGCCCTCAGGGCTGACCTCTGACCTCCTGCATGGATTCCCTCCAGCCCCATTGGCTTGCCTTCCTCAGGACAGCAAGGGGCAGATTTCCCTTCTCACAAAATAAACAAAAAAACACACCAGGCTTTCACAAGGCGGGACTTGACAACCTCTCACACCCCCACTCCAGTGCTCCCAGCTCTTTGCTTAAGAGCTGCAGACAGGCGCCCTCACAGGGGACCCATCTGGTTCTCTAGGAAGTTAAAATCACAATTTGGCTTTGTCAGTGGGTCCTGAGTTCACAAAGTGGAGTCTCTGAGGGTTCCCCACAAACACTGCATGGGGCTCGCTCTCATCCCAGGCCAGAGACAACACAGAATTTAATTTTCCACTTGCAGACTAATCCCAAATGTCTCTTTTCTGTTCCCACCAAAAACCCCACAATTTCTTCCCTTCCTGTCCCTGCTGGTGCTCACTCCCACGGCTGCAGCAGCTGGCTTTCCACCCAGGCAGGGCTACGGTTCGAATGCCCCCTCCCAAATGCACGTGGACGTGAATCCCCAACAGAACAATTAAGAGGTGGGGCTGGCTGCACGCAGTGGTTCATGTCCGTAGTAATCCCAGCACTTTGGGAGGCCAAGGCAGGTGGATCACCTGAGGTCAGGAGTTCGAGACCAGCCTGGCCAACATGGTGAAACCTCGTCTCTACTAAAAATACAAAAATTAGCTGGGTGTGGTCGCGGGTGCCTGTAATCCCAGCTACTCGGGACGCTGAGGCAGGAGAATAGCATGAACCCAGGAGGCGGAGGTTGTGGTGAGCTGAGATCATACCACTGCAATCCAGCCTGGACAACACAGTGAGACTCCAGCTCAAAAAAAAAGAGGTGGGGCTTTTAAAAGGTGACTGATTGGGTCATGGGGGCTCTGTCCTCATGAATGAATCCAGCCATTTGTGGACTGAGGGTCAATGGGCCATCAAAGAGCGGGGCTATCATAAAAGCTACCTTGGCTCTCTCTCCTAAGCCCCCTAGCCACGTGATGCCCTGGAACGCCTGGGGTCTCCAGAGTCCCTACAGACAAGGAGGCCCTCACCAGATCATCCCTGCGACCTGGGACATCCCAGCCTCCAGGACTGTAAGAAACCCAAATGCCTTTTCTTTATAAACGACCCAGTCTCAGGTATTTCATTACAGCAACAGAAAACAGACTAAGACAGGTGCTTTCCACAGTAAAGCCCCACTTTGCGCCTGCTGAGGCCATGCCCGCCCGCCTGAGCCCCCAGCCAAGCTCGCCGCCCTCAGCTCCACTCCCGGAGCAACCTCCGAGTCCAGTCTTGTCTGGACAGAAACCCCGCTGGCCCCCGCAGTCAGGTAGCACGAGCAGCAGGGCTGAGGCCCCAGAATGGATATTTCTGGACACAGCCAGGGGGCTGGACGGCTCCGCAGGCTGCATGAGACTCCGGGGCCATGGCCACTTCCTGGAGGAGGGGGCTAAGCCAGGATGGAGACTGGAGCCACAGTCCACCTGCCTGCAGGAGGCTGGCCCTCCCCAGAGCTCGCCACCAGCGGCCTGGGGTCCCCCAAGGTTCCCGGCAGTCCTTTGGGAACCCGGAAGCACAGTCCAGCCTAGGGCTGAGGGGCTCTCCCCTACCCATCCCCTCACCCAAGGCCACCTCTGCACCTAGGCCTCGCTGAGGAAGGAAACTGAGCTTCACGGCCGGAAGTGAGACGGCTCTGCTTGCCCGTCATTGGCCAGAACCCATCACGTGGCCCCCTTGCCCTCCTGCCGGCAGGAAGCAGGAGACCCAAGTCCAGGCGGACGTGACGTCCTTGTCCTCGTGCTGTGCCTGGGGGGAATCTGCCTGTCAGGGATGTGCCGCCACACTTGGCGAGCAGCTGGGGACACGGGATGTAGGGCCGGGGCAGTGCTGCCTTTCCAGGGAGAGCCCAGAGGCGGCCTGGGCATGGAGCAGGGACCCTCTGAGCTTGGCAGGGCCATCCTCTAAGCACACCCAGATCCCAGGGATGCTTGGGTGGGGAGGTTCTAGAAGGTTCTGGAATACTGGTTGAACAAAGTGTCCTGTTGCTTCTCCTGCCAAAAGAGCACCAAACAAAAAGGAGGAGGCAGTTACTATTCTGGGGGAATGGTGGCCATCATGATGGGCTGTGGCATCAGGGATCATCTGGCTCCCTTATCACCTCCAGAAAGAACTGCCCAATAAGAAATTGGGAATGTGGGCTTCACAGCAAGGCGCCTGGCCAAAGACTGCCAGACAGCAGGACCCCTGAGCCTGGGAAGCCCTGGAGGCCCGCAGCAAAGGGGCCCCCCATTCACGCTGCCTGAATGCAGATCTGCAGCCCTGGGTCTGGAGTCGCCATCCTCGGGCACAGCCAAGACAGGTCCTGTGACGGGCGGCTGGCCTCCCATGGTCTGCGGGAACCCACTGAGCAGATAGTGAGCTCCCATAATGCAGCACTCATCCGGGAACAGGACGCAGCACACGCTGCCCACCAGTCCCTGTGCGAACCTAAGGGTTTATCCCACAGGGCTGCTCTCCTAAATTGTCTTCAAAGCTGGGGCATAAATTCAAGACACATAAAAACTGGCAATTACGACCATGTTAAACATGGATCACATCAGGAGAAGCAAATTAAAAGCTCTCACAATGTCAGTTTCCCAATTAGCTCCTCAAGGTCACTCCTAATAATGTCGACCCCTGCACAATTACCCCATGGAAGAAAATCCTAGAGGCAAAGAAAAAAGGTCATGGACTATCAACAGCACAGCGAGGGCTCCCACATCGCTTGGAAACACCTTTTTCCACAAGAGCACACCTTCTCCCATCCCACTGCTGCACACGAAGGGAAGTGCCAGGGCCTTTCTGGAGCATCCCAGGACAGTGTCACCCCAAAGCCCTAAGACCCACCCAGGCAGCCTCTTTCCTGCCCATGTGACGACTTTATTTAAAGAAAGGCTTTCAGAGGAAGGAACATAGGAGAGCTCAGGAGAACATAAGGAGCTTAGGAGAACGAACAGGGTGGATGATGGTGGTGCTGCTCTCAATGTTCACTGCATTTAGGAGAAGGGCTCAGCTCCACTTCTGAGGGCTGGGTCTAACAGGATCCCTCCCCTACCAAACTGAGAAAGCTGCACAAGACTGAGGCAGTGAGGATGGGAGGGACCAGACCACCCAGACCCTCTCCCACCCTGGTGGGAAGCAGAGGAGGGAGCTTAACAATTTCAACCCGAAATCTAGGAACACGGTTTACCCTTTTAAAATAAGCACTGGGCCGGGCGCGGTGGCTCAAGCCTGTAATCCCAGCACTTTGGGAGGCCGAGACGGGCGGATCACGAGGTCAGGAGATCGAGACCATCCTGGCTAGCACGGTGAAACCCCGTCTCTACTAAAAAATACAAAAAACTAGCCGGGCGCAGTGGCGGGCGCCTGTAGTCCCAGCTACTCGGGAGGCTGAGGCAGGAGAATGGCGGGAACCCGGGAGGCGGAGCTTGCAGTGAGCTGAGATCCGGCCACTGCACTCCAGCCTGGGCGGCAGAGCGAGACTCCGTCTCAAAAAAA
>NC_037672.1:2398700-2463548 GCF_003255815.1 Theropithecus gelada
AAAAAAAAAAAAAAAAAAAAAAAAAAAAAAAAAAAAAAATAAGCACTGACGGCAAAGGAAGAGTCCCGCCCACAGAGAGGGAGTGGCCAAGGCAGCCAATAGCCCCCACTGCCAGTAGCTGTGGCTGGTTTGCATTTCTACTGTTCTCCATTGTGGGGGAAGAACCTGGGAGGCTGATGATTCCGTTCTCTGAGACCCCAGATCCTCTCCTCCACCCATCTGCACTGTCCCAGCTCCCTCAGAACATGGCTCCTGCCCCGTGGATCCACCCCATCCCCCCGCAATCCTAATGGCTACAGCCTAACCCCACTCACACCCACAGGCCATCCAGCCAGGTCCTGCCCACACAGCCAGGGGTGTTCCGGCCTCCGTGGATCTGGAGCACCCAGAGCCCACCTGGATCTCATACCAGCTTGATGGGGCTGCAGGGGCCAGCATCTGTGACGTGAGAGGCCAGCCTGCCTGAGGCTACCCCCGTGCCCCACCTGCTGACCCTGTGAGCCACAGACACAGTGCCCGGCCCTTTCCTGGGTCTCAGTGCCCACCACATGAGGAGGCTCAGCCTGCTAGTGCCCCATGGTCTCTCCTATGGCCCAACTCAGGGCCAGAAGAAGCTGTAGAGTGCTTCCTGCTACACCCAAGGGACACATGTAAGGCCAGGCGGCTTCTGATAGATTAGGAACAAGCTGCCCAAAATTTCACCTAGAAAAACACTTTGCAGGACGGGTGCGGTGGCTCAAGCCTGTAATCCCAGCACTTTGGGAGGCCGAGACGGGCGGATCAAGAGGTCAGGAGATCGAGACCATCCTGGCTGACACGGTGAAACCCCGTCTCTACTAAAAAGTACAAAAAACTAGCCGGGCCAGGTGGCGAGCGCCTGTAGTCCCAGCTACTCGGGAGGCTGAGCCAGGAGAATGGCGTAAACCCGGGAGGCGGAGCTTGCAGTGAGCAGAGATCCGGCCACCGCACTCCAGCCTGGGTGACAGAGCGAGACTCCGTCTCAAAAAAAAAAAGAAAAAGAAAAACACTTTGCAGCCCCCAGGACACGGGAATGACAGCCCTGTGTCGGAAGCATTCATTCCCCCATCCGGCTCCTCTATCTTTCCCAGATGTGCCTGCAGTTTGGGACACGTCCATTCTGCAGGGAGCCTCAGAATGAGGGTGACGAAGCAGCCCCAAAGCCCCTAAGGAAAGGCGGCCCTGCAGAGGTCCTGGCACCAATTTGGGAAGGGAGTGGCCTGCTGCTAGCTCCCTACCTACTCTCAGCAGGAAAACACACCACATGCTTACCTGCATGCTGACACGGTGTCCCCTCACGGCGTCCCCTCCAGCCTCAGAGCTGCCTCCTGCCTGGCTCTGAAGCCCAACCCTCCCACCAGAATGCTGTTGTGGGTTGAATGGCAGTCCCCCAAAGATAGGTCCACCTGGAACTTGTGAATGTGACCATATGTGGCAAAAGGGTCCTTGCAGATGTGATTAAGGATCTTATGATGAGATCCTGGATTATCTGGGTGGGCACCAAATCCAATGACAAGCGTCCTTAACAGAGACAGAAGGAGGCGGCCGTGTGAAGATGGAGGTGGAGACTGGAGCAAGGCAGACAGAGTCAGCAAATGCCAAGCTGGCTGGCAGCCACCAGAGGCTGCAGGGGCACAGAGCAGGTCCTCCCTCAGAGGTTCCAAGAGGAACCAGCCCTGCCGACACCCTGATTGTGGACTTCTGGCCTCAGACTCTGAAGGGGTGAATTTCTGTGGTTGAGCCACTCTGTTTGTAGTAATTTGTTGGTGACAGCCACAGGAAACGAACACAGGCAGGGCCACCATAGGGAGCTCCCCCTGCCCCCGTGTCTCACTGGGGAAGCAACCATGCCTCAGCTGGAAGATGATGGGGACCCCGTATTGGGGGCTCAGGAATTCAGTTTTCCTGAAGCTGGAAGATGATGGGGAGCCATGACCCCGTGTCGGGCGCTCAGGAATTCAGTTTTCCTGAAGCTGACAGAAGCTGCAGAAGCCATCAGGCAGTGAGGTGACCGGCCAGGTTTGTGTTCCAGAAATGTCCCCAGAATCTCCATTTGTATAAATTATACATAAGCATGGATATGTAAAGAGAAAGATCTGGAAAAAACAAACCAAAATATCAGCACAGTTTTTCTTCTGAGTGGGTTTCCCTTTTGCCTCTCTAGCTGCCTGAAGTTTGAGTTTAGTTTACAATAAGCGTGTATTGCGTTTTTAGCCGTTACTACCACAATCAGAATACAATGAAGTTGTTTTCTTTTTGTAAGAAAACAAGGCCTATGGCTGGCCTGGCAGTGTGGCCAGGGCTCACCCTGCATGCTGCCCTGGTCCGGGGATGCCCCAGTTGAGGAATCCCCGTCCGGTTGGGGTCCTCCTGCTGGATTCTTTCCCACTACTCAGAAATCCTGTCCTCTGGCTGCCAAGCTTCACAGCTAAAAGTCATTTCATAGAAGACGGCAGCCCCTGTGGGGCGGGGAGCAGACACTGGGGCTATCTGCAAGGCTCCGGAGACCTGCCTGTGGGCACGCAGCCTCCTCCAACCCCAAGCGCCCTCCTAAATGACCGACAAGGGGCCGTGCTCGCCTCAGCCCTCCCTCTGTGTTTCCTGATTTTCCCAGGTGCTCTCTCTCCCCTTCTGCTCCATTCCTGACTTCTGGATTTAGTGCCTTTTTATGATTCCGCGTCGTCCCCGCTGCCGCTCATCACTGTTCCTTCCTCTTTCATGTCCTGGTGGTCACAGCCCACCTTCAGTGCTCCCAACCCACGCTCATGTGTGGCGGAAGATCCTCACGTCCACAGACTCGTTCCCTCCCTCCCGTCCTGGGGCCACTGTTGCCATACGTTTACCTCTATGTACGTAACAGACACCACAATGCAAGGTTACTGTCAGGTCGGCTAGCACTTAGGAGGTCAATTATCTTTTTTTTTTTTTTTACTGTGGTAAAATGCAAATAACATAAAATTTGCCATTTTTACCATGCTTAAGTGTACAGCTCAGTGGCATTAAGCACATTCACATTGTTGTACAACCATCACCACCATCCCTCCCCACAACTTTCTCACCTTCCCAAACTGAAATGTCCCCATTAAACTCTCCCCACCCATTCCACCTCCCCTAGACCCTGGTGCCCACCACTGTCCTTTCTGTATCTATAAATGTGACAGTTCTGCGGCTTCCTGTAAGTCAATTCTCTTTTCTTTTTTGAGACCAAGTCTTGCTCTGTTTCCCAGGCTGGAGTGCAGTGGCACAATCTCAGCTCACGACAACCTCTGCCTCCTCGGTTCAAGCGATTCTGCTGCCTCAGCCTCCCGAGTAGCTGGGATTACAGGTGCACGCCACCACGCCCGGCTAACTTTTGTATTTTTAGTAAAGATGGGGATTCACCAGGCTGGTCAGGAGTTCAAGATCAGCCTGGCCAACATGGCGAAACCCCACCACTATAAAAATACAAAATGTAGCCCGGTATGGTGGTGAGTGCCTGTAATCCTGGCTACTAGGGAGGCTGAGGCGGGGGCATCGCTTGAACCCAGGAGGCAGAAGTTGCAGTGAGCCGAGATTGCGCCATTGCACTCCAGCCTGGGTGACAGATCAAGACTCCATCCTCCCCCGCTCAAAAAAAGGGCGGGGGGGGCGTATGTTACCTGAATTCCACTTAATTACAAAATATAGCCTGGGGGGAATAAAGCAGCTCCCTGGGATGGTGCATCCCAGGCAGAAACCAGCGCCTCCACGGCCAGCCTGGCTGGGTGGCACCATCTCCTCTCCCGCAAACCCTGAGCTTCTCCCTAAACAAGTAGTGCCCAGTGATCACTCTCCAGCCCATCATAATCCAATGCGTAAGTACATCCTCTATCAGAACAAACATGACAACTACAGATGGGACAAAAAGTATGAATAGGTGGAACTCTCTAAAGTAAAAGTAAAATCACGTTACATTACTTCTTCTTTCATCCATGCTTAGCATGCATGGAATTTGGGAACAAACTCATTTAAAGCCAGTGTCTGCAAGCAGGTCTGGATAGATTCATCCTTTATAGCAAATAAAAATAAATTAAGGGTTACTAATAGACCATCCCTCTGCATTTTAGTGACTCTTAAATTGTATTAAATTATTTAAATACAACTAAATTTTGCAGCTCACAATGAATTGTTTATATCTTTTCTTACCGTCACCTAATTCTTCATGTAACTCCAAGGAAAAGTTATCAAAGGAAACATTACGTTCTCTTTATTCTTCTCTCAAACTCCCACCTCCCAGCTCTTCCCATGCCCAATATTTAAACTGACATCAGTCGAAAAGCTCAGCTTTGACCCTGTGAATTTAATGAGACTCGTGCTTCACACACCTCAGCTGTAAGGAATTTACAAAAATGCAGAAAAATATGCCCAGGTAGAATTGACCCTGGCTGGAGTTAGAAGAAAAAAAAAGCTTTTATCTCTTTCCAGATTCAGGCAAATATATAGGATCTTTTGCTCCTGTCTTGGAAAGAATTGGATTCACAAAGTTCCCCATGAAAGGACCGCAGGCTGCGTCTGCCCCTCCTTCGAGGACACTGTCGTACTGATCATGGCTAGTCAATCCCATCTCATCCGCAGAGCCCCAGAGGAGACCCCCACAGCTCCTCGGCCCATGGAATGCAGGTTGTTGGTGGCACCTGAAATCTCACAGTGCCCGCTGCATAAAAGATCACTCCATTTATTTTCCTTTTCTAGACACAGAACACCTGCCTTCCCCTTGTCAAATACAGAGTAAATCCGATACCTGAAACGCTTGCTGTTTTACACATAATGCCACAGGCAGCACTAATTTAAAACTCCTGGGCTGGGAATTCCTTGGAAGGCAGGCCACACAGGCCTGGAGACAGCTAATTCCCAACTATGCAGAAAAGTTAAAGGCTGTGCTAGTTATTTTTGCTCATGCCATGAGTCCCCAGAAGCTCACCACCTACCGTGCAGGTGGGTCCTGCCACAACCACCCCTGCCCGCCCCTTGGCCGCTCGCACACCTCCCACAGGCCCTGAGCCTGGCTCTCACAGCCCCTTCCAAAAGCTAGGTGGCAGCCATATGTAGCCCTGAAGCGTATTTTTGGTTGTTTTTGACTCTATAAAAAGGACATAATGCGTATGCAATATTTCGAGACTGGCTTGTTTCACTCCACATTAAGCTGCTGAGACTCCCGCCAGCCCCTTGCCGCTGCCCCTCCTCCTGCAACTGGACGCCCCCAGTTCACTCGGCCATGCCTGCGCAGTGGGGGACGGACTTCTGGGCTTTACTGTTGTGAGCAGAGCTCGCTGTGCGTGTCCCCAGGAGGCGTGTGCTAGTTTCTGTGGCTGCTGCGACAAATCACTACAAACTCCGTGGCTTAAGATGACAACATTCACATCTTACAGTTCTGGAGGACAGAATTCCAGCCTGTGTCTCACTGGGCTAGAACCAGGCGTCAGCAGGACCGTGTGCCTTCTGGAGGTTCTAAGGAAGAGTCTGTTTCCTTCCCCTTTCCAGCTTGCACAGCTACTTCCCGACGCACGGCCACCTGCCCGACCTTCAGAGCCAGCGGCATTGCATCTCTACAGCCTTCTTCCCAGGCCTGGATCCTCTGACTCTCCTGTCCCCTTCTCCACTACTGAGGACTCCTGTGCTTCCTTGGGGGCCACCCAGATAATCCAGGAAAATCTCATGATCGGAAGGTCAACTGATGAGCAGCTGTAGTTCCATCTGCAACCTTCATTTCCCCCCGTAGATTCACGGGTTCCAGGGGTTCACACATGGACACCTTTGGGGGCAGTTATTCTGCCTGCTGCAGGTGGCACAGCTGGGTCACCCACCCCAGCAGCCACGTCTGTGATCCCACGGCCACACCTGCTCCAATGCCCGGACCTGGAGGGCTCCTTCACGTTGCCAGCTGACTGGCAAAGGCGCTCTCTCGCCGTGGACTTGAGTTACAATTCCTGGACCCCTAGACTGGCTGCGTTTCTCTTCACAGGGTGGTTGACCTCATGAGAAGGGTCATGAACCGCAGGTTATGATGGCTGCAGCTCTGGGCACATAAGGTCCTAAAACATCAACGCCTCCTTTCTAACAAGGCACATGCTTCCAGCCGCTTGGTCACAGGCGGGGGCCTGGGTGTTGGGTCACACAGGTCTGCGATCCGATCCTGTGAGCAGGCACCACTCTGCGCAGCTGCATCGACGCTTGACTGCACGTGCACATGCTTCCATTACACTGTCGGCGGCCAGAAGCATCCTCATCCTTGCAGCAACCCTGGTGCCAGCAGCAGATGCCAGCACCCAGCACAGTGGGTGGCACAGGGCAGGTGCCTCGCAAATTCAAGGAACTATCATGCAATCTCTTCCCTGCAAAGGGCAAGGCCAGCCCTCATGATGCTCTCTCACTTCCCGTTAAAAATCCCACTGCATTAAGCCAGGAGAAGCTTCTGTCTTCTTTCCAGGAGGTGAAATGAAATGGCACAGAATTTAGTGAGGTGACCTACAGTGAAACCCCTTTTGTTCAAGACTTAAAAGCATCGTACCTAATACAATAATTGGTCATCCTCTCCTCAGCTTGAATTGCCAAGGTCACTGGTGCCCGATCCTGGCAGCTCCCCATCACTGCATGCCAGTGGTACCCTGCAGGGGCCTCCCCCATCTCGGTTCCTTCTGCAGAACAGACAGTCAGGGCACTGAACCTCAGGAAGGCACTGAACTCAATTTCCATGTTTTCTTTACTTGACTACTAAGAGAGGAATTCAGACACACTACCTAACATTTCATAATCCCTAACATACTCAACCACACTGTTTCTCATCCAGGAGCAGGCGGGCGTGCAAGGCGAAGGTTTTGCTTTACTGCGGACAGCACTGCTCCATCCAAGCCCTTCATAAGCCCCAGGAGGGATCCCAGCGCTCTCCCCGCACACAGGCACCAGGTCCAGGTCATGGGAGTTGGAACAGTGTGAGGGGTGGGGACTCCGGCCTCTGCTCAGCACAGCCTGGCTGTCACACTCAGGTACAATGTACACCAGTCGTGGACCAGAGTCCCCAAAACTCCCTTGGTGACATCCCATGGCACCTGGAATTTTCAACCTGGGAGCAGGAAACAGGGGTTTCCTGAGATTCCTTCCCCACTCCCAGCTCTTCTCCAACCAAGGTCACCAGGAATGCCAGGCCAGAAGAGGTGGCTGGACCCAACACGCCAGGGACAGCCTTCGACCGTGGTGCTGCCACCCCACCCAGAGAACGGTCCAAGATAGCAGGAGGGAGGCTCACAGGAGGCGGCGGGACTCCGGACTGGGGCGGGCTCTTTCTCACCCAAGGCACTGCTGACACTTGGTGCCAGGGGGTTCCTTGTCAGGGGCTCTCCTGTGCATTGTGGGATGGCTAGCAGCACCCCCACACTGCATGACAATGAAAAATGTCTCCAGACATCGCCCATGTCCCCCGGGGGTCCAAGTCAGCCCGGGTGAGACCCACTAGGTGAGTCTCCGCTAAGGCAGGATTTGAAGGGAGCTGATGGAGGAGCCATCCTGCAGAGGGGACCCAGGCAGGGGTGTCTGGGAAGCCACAAACAGCCCGGGTGGCTGAAAAGGAGCACAGACAGCTGGGGGAGGGTACCTGACCCTGAAGGGGCTTAACTCCAACTGACACAGAGTCACTGGGGGGTCCTGAGCAGCAAGGCGTGACCAGAATTGAATTGTGTGTTTCAACAATCACTCTGGCTGCCGTGGGAGAACAGCCGAGTGGGGCAGGACAGGAGCCAGGGTAGAAGGAAGGAGGCCGGCTCAGAGGCGTCAGAGGCGACTGCCACGGCTGGAAATCGGGGAAGCATCGGAAGGGGTCGTCTCCTGCAAACATTTTTCTATTATTATGGTAAATGGCAGTGATTTAACATAACACAAAATCTACCTTTTAACCTTTTATGAGTGTACAACTCAGTATTAAATGTTATTGCTGGGCTGGGCACGGTAGCTCGCGCATATAATCCTAGCACTTCGGGAGGCTGAGGTGGGCAGATCACCTGAGGTCAGGTCAGGAGTTCGAGACCAGCCTTGCCAACATGGTGAAACCCCATCCCTACTAAAAATACAAAAAATTAGCCCGACGTGGTGGCGGGCACCTGTAATCCCAGCTACTTGGGAGGCGGATGCCTGAGAATCGCTTGAGCCTGGGAGGTGTAGGTTGCAGTGAGCTGAGAGAGCACCACTGTACTCTAGCCTGGAAGACAGAGC
Organism: Theropithecus gelada; assembly: GCF_003255815.1. NCBI lineage: Eukaryota > Metazoa > Chordata > Mammalia > Primates > Cercopithecidae > Theropithecus > Theropithecus gelada. Next base: position 2,406,939 of record NC_037672.1, read on the forward strand.
GAGACTGGGTCTCAAAAAAAAAAAAAAAAAAAAATGTATTCACATTGCTGTGCAACCATCACCACCATCCCTCTCCAGAACTTTCTCACCTTCCCAAACTGAAACTCCGTCCCCATTAAACACTTACTCCTGCTCCCCTCCCCGGCCCCCACCGGACTACTTTCCATACCTATGAACGTCATGCCTCTAGGGACCCCATGTCGGTGGACTCAGACAGTATTAGTCCTTTTTTGATTTAGTCTTTTTCAGCAGAGTGTCCTCACGGGTCACCCACGCTGTAGTATGTGTCAGAACATCCTTCCTTTTTAAGGCTGAATAATATTCCACCACATGAATACACCACATCTTGTTTATTTATTCACCCACTGATGGACACATGGCTATTCGGAATTACGCTGCTGCAAACGCACGTAATCCTGGAGACACTTTTTTTTTTTTTTTTTTTGACGGAGTCTCGCTCTGTCGCCCAGGCTGGAGTGCAATGGCACCATCTCGGCTCACTGCAAGCTCTGCCTCCCGGGTTTACACCATTCTCCTGCCTCAGCCTCCCGAGTAGCTGGGACTACAGGTGCCCGACACCTCACCCGGCTAGTTTTTTGTATTTTTTTTTTTTAGTAGAGACGGGGTTTCACCGTGTTAGCCAGGATGGTCTCGATCTTCTGACCTCGTGATCCGCCCGTCTCGGCCTCCCAAAGTGCTGGGATTACAGGCTTGAGCCACCGCGCCCGCGCCCGGCCCTCCTGGAGACACTTTGGAGGCCACGCCTACAGGATGTGCGGAGGGATGTGCGGTGAGAAACCAGAGGGCGAGCCGTGGCGGGTTTCCAGGTGTGAGGCCCGGGCACCCATAGAAACAGCGATGGAGGAGAATGGAGGGGGCGGGGCGGGGGCAGGTGAGACGAGGGGGTCTGGCAGACATCCACATGGAGACACTGAGGGGGCAGCTGTCCTACGAGTGCAGCGTCAGGGCAGAGGCAGGGCACAAGCGTGAGGCACCAAGGCCAAGGGACCTAGAGCTGGTGCCAGTGGATGGCCTGGCTCCACAAGAGGCCACACAGGTGGGGAAGGCCAGCACCCATGCTGGGGTGCAGGGCACCGACACGGGAGGCCATTGGTGACCCGATGGGTGGTCACAGTGGGCTGCTTGGGGGAGCGACCAGAACACAGAGCAGTGGGCTTGCATGAGGGTGCCCAGACAGCTTCTTCAAGGACTTCTGGTGAAAAGAGGGCCAGGAGCTCCAGAGATGGTAGTCAAGGAGGGCTGCTACATGGCTGCTGCTTTAGAGACAGGAGAGGTCATGGCAGGTTTTCACCTCTATGGGAATCACAGACTGGGAGAGACTAGTACAAGAAACAGCACTGCAGGAAGCTCTTGAGTAGGAAAATAGGTGAGATCCAGCACAAGGCAGGGCGAGATCCAGGGCACAAGGTGGGGGCCGAGATCCAGGGTACAAAAGTGGGGCAAGATCCAGTACACAAGGCGAGTGAGATCCAGGGCACAAGGGCAGGGGCGAGATCGAGGGTACAAGGAGGGGCGAGATCCAGGGCACAAGGTGGTGCCCAAGATCCAGCACACAATAGGTGGTGAGATCCAGGGCACAAGGGGAGGGTGAGATCCAGGGCACAACAGGAGGGCGAGATCTAAGGCACCAGGTTGGGTGGTGAGATCCAGGGCACAAGGTGGGGTGAGATCGAGGGCACAAGAGTGGAGGTGAAGGTGAGATTCAGGGCACAAAGAGGGGGCGAGATCCAGTGCATGCAGTCGGGTGAGACCCAGTGCACAACGTGGGGGTTGAGATCCAGCCCTGCACTGGGGGGTGCAGCAGGGGGTGTGGCTAACCACAAAGCTACACCAACAGCCCATCCATCCGTCCAATCCCGTGTGTTCACGCCTTTCCCCCTGTCCAGAGGTGAGATCTCCGCCCCTCTTTGTGGACCTGGGCTGACCCGTGACTTGCCCAGACTGTAAGAACGCCAGCATTCCCCTACCACACCCCAACCATGCTGCCCCCAACCATGTCCCCAAGCCAGCTATACCCTCGCAAGAAAGTACCCAGGAAGGCCAGGGCCTCTGACATCTGGTTCTCTGCCAAGTCCCAAGCTCAAAGCCTGGCACATCATACACACCCAGCTCATGTTTGTTGAATGAATACATGACTGTTTTAACTCTGTGCCTATTTTGAGATGGTCAGGGAGGGGCTCACTGTGTCCTTCCATTGCACCAGGTGGCCTACTGGGAAGCCGCCTGCCTCCCACCCAGCAAGTGGTGACACTTGGATCCCAAGTGCAGAGCGGAGTGGAAGAAACAGTGCAGGCCCCCGACTTGGAGCAGAGCTCAGAGCAGGGCCTGGGACATCATCTGGACCCAAACGCTGCTGGACATGAGCTGTGCCAGTCATGTGGGCCACATGGGGCTGGGTGCCCTGTCACCCACGTCAAAGCTTCCTCAGCAAAGGTGGAGGAAGAGGGCAGGGCACCCACTGTGGCCACCAAGAGGTACCACCACGTCCCTCCTCCTCAGAAAGGGGAGCCCGAGGAAGTGCCGGCACCATGCAGCATGCCCAGGGCGGACGGCCCCCGCTGCCGCTTCAGATGCTGCCTCTCCACATGCAGGGTCCTTCCCAGGAGTTCCTTAGGGCGGGCACAGAACCCTGACCCTGCATGGAGCTCCTGTGACATCGAGAGCCTGCAATATGCCTCGGGGAGCCACAGGTCACAGGGAATACATTTTTTTACTTGATTGCGCTTAATTCATCTACGTGCAAGGTCTTGGGGTTACCCACTTTTATACATAGCTGGTCTGGTCCATCGCAGAATGTCTAGAAGTACTAAGTGCCGTCAATGATGTCCGTCAAGTTAGTGTCGAGACACGCACACCGATTTCATCAAGTTAACTCTCTGACAGCACACCTACAACACTGACCTCCTCAAACATTACCAGTCTCGGCCCCTAAAACACAGGCGTCTGCACCACCGCAATTCGACATTAGCCCAGGTCCTGAGCCACCACAGGAGGGAGTGTCATGAGGCCCCCAGACACCCCAGTTTGCCTGGGTATATTAGGGCTCTCTAGAGGGAGAACTAATAGGATAGATATATATAAAGGGGAGTTCATTAAGTATTAACTCACACAATCACAGGGTCCCACAATAAGCTGCCTGCAAGCCAAGGAGCGAGGAGAGCCGAGTCCCAAACGGAAGAACTTGGAGGCCGATGTGCAAGGGCAGGAACCATCCAGTACGGGAGAAAGACGTAGAAAGACGTAGGCTGGGAGGCTAGGCCAGTCTAGTCTTTTCACATTCTTCCGCCTGCTTTACATTCCATCCGTGCTGACAGCTGATTAGATGGTGCCCACCAGATAAAGGGTGGGTCTGCCTTTCCCAGCCCACTGACTCAGATGTTAATCTCCTTTGGCAGTACCCACACAGACACACCCAGGATCAATACTTTGTATCCTCCAATCCAGTCAGGTGGGCAGTATTAACCGTCACACAGGGTGAAGAATTCCAGACCAACAGGATTCAGCTATTGATTGTGGTTGACTTACACTCTCTTTGTCCACAACGACTGGAGGTGGCGAACGTCACACACACCCTGAGAATGTCCCCAGGTGTGTGGGGGATGGAAACTGGCACCCGGGGAGGAAGGCTGGGCAGGTGGGCCATCAAGACTGGGGAACTCTCCCCAGTCCCCAGGGGAAACACCGGCTCCACAGAACTAAGGTGGGCCCCGAAGGGGATGGCCAGTGGGAGGTGAAGGCACTGATATTGCAGGGCCCTGCCACCTTGGATTGATCACTGACAGTGCAGGGCCCTGCCACCTTGGATTGGTCACAGCTCACATGCAATGACAAATGGCCCAAGGGGGAGGTGCCAATTCATCCCATGCAAAGCCACCCCAGGGGTGCCCCGGTTATGGGGGCGGGGCAGCACTGCCACTTCCATCTCGGGCAGGTGGGTGGGGCTACGGCAGGAGTCCAGGTGCCCGCATCCCACCCTCACAGTCTGTGCAGTGGGTGACCCAGGGCCCAGGCCGCAGGGACACACCCTCCCGGCTGGGCAGCACTCAGAAGCTGTCCTAACCACAGGATGCTTTCACTCTGACACCAGAGGGTGCTACCTGCCCCACCCCGTACCCTCCTCCTCCTCCTTCTGGCTCTGTGAGTTCTAAGCCAAGCAAGAGAGTGTCTACAGAGAGGTTTTTCAGAGGGTAAAACTGCCTTTTCCACAGGCCTGCCTTTCTGGTCAAAGTCGCCAGGAGCCAAAAGGGGTGCCTCCTTGCGGTCCCCTCACGGCCCCACACCGCAGTCCAACCCAAGAACCTCTACGATCCCCCACACTCAGGTGCAGAGTGGAGGCCACAGCTCCACGGGAGCCTCTTCATCCATCAGCAGCAAAACCCTCGGGGGTCCCAGTGGTAGCGGGGGTCCTGGCCCGAGACCTGGGCTGCATCGTCTCCTCGCGCCTGTCTCATGAGAAAGACCTTTCAGACAAAACCAGCTCACTTGGCCCTCCCAGCGCTCCCTGAAGCCCCATGTGTGCAGTGGTGGCCGGCCTGCGGGATTGCGGCGGGCAGCTCACGATGGCCCTGAGGCTTTGTCATGCTGCAGTCTCTGCTGCCAAGAGACACAGAGGAAGAAATCCTGGTCCTGCCGGCTGCGGAGGGACAGTGGTAGCAACTTTTAAAATCCTCCCCCTGGCGCTGGAGGAGGGACTTGCTCAGCTGGGTCCCCAACGAGCATGGAGCTCCACTGCCACCACTCCCCTCCCGGCACCAGGCCCTGCACAGACAGTGCTGCATCTGGGAGCTCCTTTCAACCTGGGGACAGCCCTGCCAGGTGGCGGGGCCCTCCGCCCCCGCTCCTCCCAAGGTCAGCTGCTCCAGGGCTTGGACCCAGTAAGTGGACCAGGCAAGCCAGCACCGCCCCCGCCATCAGACACCGTCCCCACCCGCCTCAGGAGCAGAAGGTGCTGGAGGGCCGTGTCCTGCAGCCTCCGCTTGGCTACAGTCCCCAGAAGTCCTGATGGCTCAGCAAGAGCTGAATTAAGCAGAGCAGGCAACAACGGCAAAAACTAGCAGAACATCCTCAAGCCGGGACTGCGTGTGAGGAAGACAGCACCAGCGTCACTGTTTCATAGTGGGATCCACAGAGCCCGGGAACGTGGCAGAAAACGTGGAAGCCACGCAGCAGAGAGCGGACGGGGAACGCGGTAGACAGTCGTGCAACAGCACTCAGACAGACGCCAAGAGAGAGGCTTAGGAGGGAATATTAAAAACCTCAGCAGCTGAACCAGACTAATAAGCTTAGGTGTGTTTGCACTCTATTTACCCACCCACATCTCATGATACACCAATGCTGGAATTTCAGCTCACTCTGCTCTCAGCCAGCCTCTCACTGCATGAACACCAGGGCAGCAGTCCCATCACTGACCCGTCCCTGCAGGGCCAGGCCTGCCCCCTCCACTGAGGCCCCCCGTCCTAGCTCAGGACCCGGTCAGCTAACACCAGCATGGTCCTCACAGGACGTGCCACCCACCGCCCATCTAGCACCCTCAGAAACAGGATCCCCATTTGGGAGTCTCCATGAGGCTGGCGTGCCATTACCCGTGTTTGAGAAAAGCCAAAGTACAATGCTGACCTCTCTGACAACGCAGGGCACGCAGAACAATCCACATCCTTTTCCTGTGGCCGCCCGATGACCCCACTGGGCTGTGGCCCAAGCCTGTGTGACCCCAGCTGCCTTCTCCTCGGCTGCCGGGGCTGCCCTGAGCCCCAGTTCCTCACAGATGCCCCCACACTTCCAGGGCTGCAGCCAGGAGGGGACAAAGCCTGTACCCCAGCATCAGGTCTGCAGAGGGATTTGAGATGGGCAAAGGACTGGGGGGACCTTGTCACTGCCACTCAAGTGGGGGCGTGGGACCTTCCATTGGGAGAAAGATGCAGTCACACACACGAGTGTCAACACGCAATATGAGCCTTCCAGAATTCTCGGAGCACGGCCCTGGCCAGCCCTGGATTGTGGTGGGAGGACATAGCCCCACTTTTGAAGACCTCCCCAGGCCTATGGTTTGAAGGGGTTTGACTTGATTTACAAGCACAGGAAACGCGGGAGTCCTATCAGGGCACTCTGCTCACCAGGGCTGGGGCAGCCCAAAGCCATGGCACACAGTGGGGCCACAGATTCCCTCTCAGGCCCCTCACAGCACTCACCAACCCCGCCTCCGATGACCCACTCTCTGTCAAGAACCACAGTGGAAGCCAGCCGCAGTGGCTCACACCTGTAATCCCAGCACTTTGGGAGGCCAAGGCAGGCGGATCACCTGAGGTCAGGAATTCGACACCAGCCTGGCCAACATGGTGAAACCCCATCTCTACTAAAAACACAAAAAAATTAGCTGGGTGTGGTGGTCCCAGCTACTCAGGAGGCCGAGGCAGGAGAATAGCTTGAAACCGAGAGGCAAAGGTTGCAGTGAGCAGATATTATGACATTGCACTCCAGCCTGGGTGACAAGAGTGAAACTTCATTTCGAAAAAAAATAAGAAGAATCACAATGCAGAAAGCAGTTGGCAGTCCCTCAAAAAGCTGAAGATGGAGCTACACCGTAATTCCATCCGAGCACCTCCCCAAGAGAATCAAATTACAAAGACGCGAACACACACGCTCATGCTAGCGTCATTCATGACAGCCAAAAATGGAGACTACTCAAATGTCCATCAGCAGGTGAATGGAAAACAAAAAGTGGTCTGTCCACTAATGGAATATTATTCAGCCATAAAAATGAAATGCTAACACATGCCACAACACGGATGAAACTGGAAGAAGTCAGACACAAAAGGCCCCACAGGATGCAATTCCTTCTAGATGTCCAGAAAAGGCAAATTCGCAGACAGAAAGCCGACTGGAGGTTCCGGGGGCCAGGGGCAGGGTAAGTGGGGAGTGACTGACTACATAATAGAAACGGGGCGTTTATAGAGGATGATGAAAAGTTTTGAAACCAGAGAGAGCCAATGACTGCACCACACTGTGAATACAGGAAGTACCACTGATGGCTTGCTTTCAATGGTTGCCTATATATTCTATGCATTTCACCCTCTCAGTCTCACTTTTTTTTTTTTGAGACAGGGTCTTGCTCTGTCGCCCTTGCCCAGGCTGGAGTGCAGTGACACAGTCATAGCTCACTGCAGCTTCAAACTCCTTGGCTCAAGCGATCCATCCCCCTTGGCCACCCAAAATAGGTGGAATTATAGGCGTGTGCCACCATGCCCAGCCACACTTCAATTTCTTAAAAGATTAAAATATATACAAAATGAACCATAACAAACCTCATCCATAAGCCGAATTTGTGCCCAAAGGCATATCCTTGGACAGTTCTAAAGTGAGCCCCAGATAACCCCACAGAGTGGCCTGGGCCAAGCAGTGCTGGGCCTGGGGCCTTCAGGAGAGAAGTCATGTGTCTTCCCCATACTCTGAGCAGCACCGCGAAGGGAAGGTGGGGTGCACCAGCACCTGCTTTTCTGTTCTCTCCCCACAGTGAGCTTTGAGGCAGGCCTTACCACCCACAGTCTGTGGCCTTTACAGAAGTGTCAGGCGCACACCAACTGGACCAAGTTTGAGAAGACCAATGGGACTTCCTCAGATTTCGAACACCGTGGGAGGCTGCAGATCGACGTGCGGATGGTCTATTGATGGGTGCGCTGAGCAGCCTTACAGTTTCCTGTCCTTCCCACTCCCACTGCGCCCAGCCACATGGCCGAGCTGTAACCTCGGGCAGGGCCAGGCTCTGAGATCTGCAGGTGGGAAGCCTTCCCTAGCTCAGAGGGAAGTGGCCGGGGCACAGGACAGTGGTCCCAGTGCCCATTGTCCCTGAGACCTCACGGCCCTTGGAGTGGTCAGGAGGGGGCCGGGCGAGGCTGAAAGCCAGTCCTCCTGTCACTGTCCCTCGGGTTCTCTTGGTTCTTTCAACAGTTTCAAAATGCCCACTGGCCAGGCACGGTGGCTTACGCCTGTAATCCCAGCACTTTGGGAGGCCGAGGTGGGGGGGATCATCTGAGGTCAAGAGTTCGAGACCACCCTGGCCAACATGGTGAAACCCCCTCTCTACTAAAAATACAAAAATTAGCCGGGTGTGGTGGCCTGGCCTGTAATCCCAGCTACTCAGGAGGCTGAGGTAGGAGAATCACTTGAACTCAGGAGGCAGAGATTGCAGTGAGCCAAGATCATACCACTACACTCCAACCTGGGCCACAGAACGAGACTCCATCTCAAAAAAAAAAAAGAAGGAAAGGAAAGAAAAGGAAAAGGAAAAAGAAAAGGAAAAGGAAAAGGAAAGGAAATTAGCCAGTCATGGTGGCACCTGCCTGTAATCCCAGCACTTTGGGAGGCCGAGGCAGGTGAATCACTTGAGATCAGGAGGTCAAGACCAGCCTGGCCAACATGATGAAACCCCATCTCTGTCAAAAATACAAAAATTAGCTGGGTGTGGTGGTGTATACCTATAATCCCAGCTACTCGAGAGGCTGAGGCAGGAGAATCACTTGAACCTGGAAAGCAGAGGTAGCAGTGAGCCAAGATCATGCCACTATACTCCAGCCTGAGCCACAGAGAAGACTCTGTCTCAAAAAAAAAAAAAAAAAACCCACTGGGAAGGGGCTGCCCGAGAGCTCCTGTGACTGAGACCAGGACTAAAAAGGTGGGGCAGGGAGGCCTGGGAGCTGCCAGTGTGCAGCAGGAAGCCAGCCCCTCCCTGTGGGGAAACATGCTGTCATTTTGCTTTGAGCTCCGTGCTTACCTGACACAGGGAGAAAGAACTTCACTTCCTTGCTTTTGGTAAAGGCCTGGTTCACCTTTTCTGCCCCTTTCCTTTCAACCTTTCTGCGGAAGCTGTCTTGTGGACGTCTCTCGTCAACAGCACAAGGCCGGATTGTTCAACGCACAAGTGCACTCTCAGTCTCTGTCTGGGAGGTGGGTTTGCTCCACTCACTGTGATTCCCGATTTATGTGCAATTATTTCTTCGGCTTTATTTTTTGCTTTTTGTTTGTTGTGCTTTGCTTTGCTGCCCTCTTCTCATCCCTTCCTGCTTTGATTGAATTCTTTCCTTTATTCTCCTTCCTCCCTCTCCTGGTTTAGAAGTTATCCCTTCTCTGGGACTGTTATCCTAGTGCCTGCCCTGTGGTAATTCACACACTTAGCTCATGGTCTCAAATCCAGCCTTATCGCAAATCATCAAAGACCTCAGCACCAGCTCTGATTGCTGTCCAGGCTTGCTGTCCAGAATTTCTACTCCCCCTTGCCAGGAGCACGGATGCTCACGCTCCCCAAGGTGACTGCTGCTCCCATCTACCCACTCCCTGCCCGACTCCTGCGCCCACCATTGCACCTTGCCTCCCACTCCCTCCTTCTGACTTTGATTCTCCTCTTGGAATGCATTTTCCAGTACTTCTTCAGCAAAGATTTGGGGGCGGTTACTTTTTTGTCTTCATCTAAAACTGTCTTCCATTTTGCTCCCCTCCACGAATGGCAGCTCAGCTAAGCCCAGAACTCTGCTCTGACTTTGCTCCCTGTGGCCCTTGAAAGATTTCGCTCCACAGTCCTCCAGGCCTCCAGTATTCAGCCAGTCCAGCAGAGGCCCCTGTGAGATTGTGGCCCGTCCCCTTAGACCCCTCGGATGCTCAGAATGCTGTGCCACTGATCCCATCTGGGGTGTGGGCTTATGAACCTGATGATTCAACTCAGGAAGACTCTCAGCCGTGAGTGGAAAACAGCCTCCTCTCTCTCCCTGCTCTTGCTCCTGAAGTCCCAGGAGTTGCATCTTGAACCTTCTCATCCCTCCGTGCCTCAGAAGCTCCCACAATTGCACAGGCTGGAGTGTAATGGCGCAGTCTCCACTCACTGCAACCTCCGCCTCCCAGATTCAAGCGATTCTCCTGCCTCAGCCTCCTGAGTAGCTGGGATTATAGGCACGCACCACTACACCCAGCTAATTTTATATTTTTAGTAGAGACGGGGTTTCACCATGCTGGCCAGGCTGGTCTCGACCTCCTGACCTCGTGATCCACCTGCCTTGGCCTCCCAAAGTGCTGGGATTACAGGCGTGAGCCACCGCGCCCGGCCTGCCTTGTGGTTTCTATCCTCAGTCTCTTGGCTTGGTTTGAGCTTATGCATGCCAGAGTGTGTGCTCATGGAGAACCCCTTTCTCCTCTGTCTTGTCACTTTCTGCTATGAACTCCACTTCAGAGGTGTGGCAGGAGGGCTCCTCCAGGACACCACGTACCTTACTCGGCCAGGCTGCCCAGGTGACCCTGCGCTGAAGTGGCCTATGGGGTTTTCCTAGCCCCCTGGCCTCCAGGCCTGAAGGCCACAGATTCCTGTCTGACCCTTGCTCCAACCCGCCCCCACTGGAAAGCAATGCTTCACCCAGTTCTGGACCAACACGTCTCCCCTAACCCCCACCATGCCCTGGGCCTCCCTGTGAGTGCTCCCAGGAACACCCCACCACGCCAGCATTTTCCTGCATCCCCACACCTGCCCTTTGAGATGTGACTCCGCTACTTCCCCCACTGAGAAGTGCAGGTGACAGCCCCCCTTTTAATGGGGGCTGGCCCTATGGACACTGTGGAGGTGATGCCACGTGACCTGCAGGCTGGGCCTCAGGATCACCTTGCCGCTCTGCTCCACAGTCCTGAGACTCAGCATCGGGGAGAAAGCCTGGAGGGGGCCTGTCCGACAGCTGCACCAGTCTGGGTGGACCAAAGGCCGCAGATGGTTCAGCTGACCCTGCCCAACTGAAGCCCCGCCCAGATGAGCCCCGCCCAAGTAATCCCCATCTAGATGAAGCCCCACCCAGGTAAGCCCATCTAGATGATGATACCCCACCCAGACGAAGCCCTATCCAGATGGCCCCACACAGTAAGCCCTGCCCATAGAAGCCCCACCTAGATGAAGCCACGCCCAGGTGAGCCCCACCCAGAAGACCAGCACCCCACGGGCTGATCCCCCCAATCCTGACAGGGGGCAGCAGTGATGGTTTGAAGCTCTCAGTTCCAGGTGGTTTCTAAGTGGACCCTTGGACCCTCCCATGTTCTCAAATTTAGGTTTTAGTTTCCTCTTATTCCTGGCACTAGGGGTTACGCCTTCTCTTCTGCAAGCTCAGTACTTTTAAAAGTGTTTTCGTGATTTTATGCAACATTCCTGGGCACCTCGCAGTGGGGAGGTCTGCCTTTACACGGTCTGCAATACAGCCCTGAACGCCCCTGGTCCCCCACCCTGACATTCCCCGAGGAGTTGCACGGCCATCAAACACACTGTCCAAACCCCGACTCCTTCACCCCCACCCCCACCCTCCACCCCGCAGCTCCTCTCCCGGGCTCCCCATCCCCAAACAGCACCTCTCCCCCACCCAGATCCTACCCCCTCCAGGCCCAGATCTATCCACTTTCTCCATCCAGAGTTGCCTGCTGCCATCCTCTCACTGGAATCCCTGCCACCCACCAGTCGCAGCTTCCAGTCTTGTCTCTCCCGCAGCAGGCCTGGCAGGACCCCACAAACAGCAGTGCTGACCCCATCATGCCCCCTACCTTCCGTGCCTGTGACCCATCCCCAGGCGACCTCCCAACCCCATCTGCAGCGACCCCACCTTGTCCCCTGTGCTCCAAGTGCACCAAGCCTTTCAGGCTCCCCGACCCATACTCCCTTGCCATTCACATCTCAGCAGCCCCCTCGCCCCCACTCCGCTGGCTGTCCCTCCGATCCCTGGCTCAGGCAAGGCCTACATGGCCTGACAGCCTTGGAGCTTCCCACTGGGCAGCCCCTGCCGGCGCTGTGAGAAGGCTGAGTCTAGCACACCCATGGTGGGGTCGGGGGGCTTGTCCCTGCAGGCAGCTCTGTGGGAGGAGGTTGGTCTGAGAAATTTGTCAGAACTACCCAACCATGATGAGTCCCAGACACAGAACTCCTTCACGCTGTCTGCTGGAAGCCCCAGGACAAAGGTCCCGGCAGCAGCCCAGGGTGGGAGGAGAGGCTGGGCTGGGACTTGAGGATCCATCTTCAGAGGCCAGGAAGATGCCCCAGCCAGGTAGCCTCAGTTAGCAGGCCAGGCCGGCAGGGTGCTTTCTAAAGCCCCCAAGTCAGCTGCCTTCCCCAGAAAGCCAAACTCAGGAACCGTGGCCCTGGACCTATTTTCCTATTTTTTTTCACTCAGGGGCAAAACACCTTTTCCCTTGATTATCTGTTAACCTCAAAAAGTGCTACAATTCCTTTTTTTTTAACTGAGGTGAAATCCACACAACATACAATCAGCCATCTTAGAGGGTACAATTCAATGGCATTTACTGCATTCGCAATGCCTCCCAACCATCACCTCTCGCTGCGTCAAAACCTTTTCATCACCCCAAAAGGAAACCCCATGCCCTGTAAATCATCACTCCCCATTTCCACTTCCGCTCTCCAGCCCCTCACAACCACCAGTCTGCTTTCTGTCTCAATGGCTTTGCCTCTTCTGGACATTTCATGGAAATGGAATCACACAAGATGCAACCTTTTGCAACTGGCTTCTTTCGATTAGCATCCTGTCTTCCAGGCTCGTGGCGATGGCTTGTATCAAAACATCCTCCCTTTTTTTTTTTTTTTTTGGTTCATTTTTTTAAATTTTATTTATTTATTAATGAGACAGAGTCTCGCTCTGTCCCCAGGTTGGAGTGCAGTGGCGCCATCTCGGCTCACTGAAAGCTCTGCCTCCTGGGTTCACGCCATTCTCCTGCCTCAGCCTCCCAAGTGGCTGGGACTACAGGCGCCCGCCACCATGCCCGGCTAATTTTTTTGTATTTTTAGTAGAGACGGGGTTTCACTGTGTTAACCAAGATGGTCTCAATCTCCTGACCTCATGATCCGCCCGTCTCGGCCTCCCAAACTGCTGGGATTACAGGAGGGAGCCACCACGCCCGGCCAGAACATCCTCCTTTCTAATGCTAGTATCACGCCATGGTGCGGAGGGACCACAGTTATCTGTTTCCCCCTTTTGGCTGTTATGTATAGTGCTGCTATGAACATGAGTGTACAATTCTTAAATGTATCTGACACTTAAGTAGTTGATTCTGCTTTTAGGTGTTTTTTGTAATCATGATATCCCTAAAAATAATTGGAAACATTCTCAAAAACTGAAATCCAAAGAAAAAAAAATTGCCCTAAGGCCACCATCCTGGGTGTGTTAGCCCAGTCTCCCCAAGAAGCCAGTGTAAAATAGCACCCCATCTGGTGCGGGAGAGCCAGGGCCAGCATAGCTGGAGCAAAACCACACCCATGGCAGAGACTGAGAGAGCCAGCCTTGCAGTTTGGACCCACGCCCCTCAGCCATGGAGGGCGCCCCACTTGATGTGCCCCCTACACCCCCTGCCTCCCTCCAGCAGGAAAACAATGAGAAATGGAAGAGCTTCAGAATACTTACTGTAAGAAGGAAAAAATCATTCCATTCATCTTATCCAACTATTCTACATAAATTACCATAACATAAAATGTTCTATTCTACTTGTGCTTAATCTATTCAGATCAGTCAAAAAATATCCATTCACTTTTGTCTTCCTCCTTCAAACACTTGACTTGCCCATCAATATCTAAGGTTTTTTTGCAATCCAACTGAACAAAGCACAAAAGTAATCGTTTCACCAAATGGGACTCATGTAAAATCCAATGACGGTCCAGTTCCTTCCTGCAGGAAAGGAGACTTGGCCTGACAAACGCGGGTGCCAGCCCTGGGGTCCCACGGACCTGAGTGTAAATCCCAGCCCTGCGTCCTCCTGGCTGTAGAGGTTCCAGCAAAGTGACTTGTCCTGAGACCCCATTTGTAAAACAGGGTGCATCAGCATAGTTTAAACATTCACAAACGGCCCTCAAACCTCAGTGCCTTAACGGATAGAAATTTATCCCCCTCACATCACGGTGCAGGGTGAGTGCACCCCAACCCCTTCCCCGCTGCCACCCCAGAGCCCTGGAGTCCTCTCCTAGGTCCTGAGCATCCAGACAACAAATGGGGCACGGGCCATGGGACGACAGCATGAGAGGTTTGGGGGTCAGTCCGACACGGTGAACCCCATTGCTGCCCACACCAGCTGCAGTCAGCCCTGGTCCTGTCAACCACAGATGAAGCAGGTGTTCATGTGGTGGGTGACATGACAGCATCTATCCCCTGGGGCGCGGGCAGGGGCAGGGCACATCCTTCATCCTCAGGGGGACATGTAACCAGGCCTCTGGGGATGCCTGGGGCGCAGGCAGGCGCAGGGCGGCATCCTTCATCATCAGGGGGACCTGTAACTGGGCCCACGGGGATGCCTGAGGTGTCCTAAGTCAGGGTCTATTCCCAGCAACCAAGCACCTGCCACCCACCAGAAAAAGGCGCAGGGGTGTTAGGCCCCCACTGAGACCCTTTCACTCTCAGAATGGCCTGGCTGGAGGAACTGGAAGCTGTGATGGTCTCTGGGACTCCAAGAAATACTGACATGAAACCCTAAGTAGCTAAATGTTGGTTCTGTGGAAGTCCCCGCGTGCTTACACCACCCACTGGTTCTCCCAGTATTGACTGGGGTCATTGGTTAAACTGTTCCTGTGAGTCTTGGACAGAGATGGTCTCCTCACATGCTCCCAACAATTCCACAAGGCAGGTCTCAGCATGCCCACCTGACACTAGGGAAACTGAGGCACAGGTGTGGGAGGGACAGGAATCCCCAGCCAGGCCCTGGAGCTCCAATGCTACTTAGACACATGGCCAGCAACCACTGAAGACAAGAAAACACTGGGAAAGCACTGAAACCCACAGTCTTCCCAGCATTTATTTTTCTTTGAACTGGAATCAGCTCACCATTATTCGCCTTTGCACCCGGCACACCCTGTAGCTGCACAAGGCTGTCAACTCAAACGAAACCACACCCTGGCCGTCACTTACCAGCTCTCAGATGTGCACTTGCACACATTTAGAGCAAGCACACCCGGTATTCTGGGAATTCTTGGTGGCTGAAAGCGGCCACTGAAGCCTCCTTAAATTACCCATCTCTCCTCTTAAGGTCGAATAAAATGACCTAAAAACACTGAGCCTGTGGGGGAGGACACTGGGGCCCTGCTTCCCTCCCCCATCTGTCCTGCCTGCTGAGTCCAAATACCAATTATGTGAAGCTCTTGACTCCCTGCCTCCGACTCGCCCATTTAACAGAAACCATACCAGACGTTTCCAGTAAGTACCCTGCCCTGCCCTGCCAGGGAAGGAGAGCCCTGAGTGATGACAGCGTCGGCACAGCGAGTGATGCTCGCCCTCTGTCTGCAGCCCAGGCTCTTAATTGCCCTGCAAATGCCGCTGGCACAGGGCAAGGCATGTGAGGTCCCACACTCCCCCGACCACAAACAGAAACCTCAGCAAAGCGCAGGAAATGAGATGTGAGCTGCCCGCTGAGAGTCACTTCCTAGGAGGCCAGGGAGCGGGTTCTACAAAGCCACTTTAAGAGCAGATGGACTCTCAGACGTCCGCACTGCACTCCTGCTGACCACAGCCTGAGTGCTGATGTGGAAAGGAAGGCTCTCTGGGAGGGGTAGCATGACCTGGATGCAGAGCCAGGGGAGTCCCAGAGCCCTCTGAATTCAGAGAACCCCATGCAACAGAGAGAGACCGGTGTGCAGGGCCAGCCACGCCTACTCTGACTCAGCGCTGCCAAGCATCCTCCCAGGACTTCCCGAGCCCCCTCCGTGCCAGGCGCCCGCCAGGAGAGGGAGCACCGCCGGGCTCAGCCTGTGCAGCATCCGGAACACTGACTTTCCAGCAGCTCATCTCGGAGAGAAACGTGCCAGACCAAGGACAACCCCCTGCCACAGCTGGGCACTTGGAGTTTATCAGTTGAAAACTAATTCATCAGTAGCCTGGCTAGAAGTTATCACTCAAATCCCAAGCCCCTGGAACAGGGTCTGCACTTGGCATGGGGCACGGACACAGTGCTGTAGGGACAGCAATTCATTTCCCAGGTGACGCAAAGCAGGGAAGAAGAGGCACATGCTGGTGACTGCCCTCTCATAGGTCCCACTCGTGCCAGGTCCCAGTCTCCATCAAGACCCCTCCCACAGCATTCCAAGCCCCAGCTGTGTAGTTCTGGGGGGTCTCTGTCATCATCCCTCACCCTCAGCCACCAGTGGGGAGCCCTGAAAGGAGGACCAAGCTGCGCCTCATCTCTGCACATCAGGACCAAACAGATATATCCAGACCTTGCCCCACCCTCAACTCTGGGGCCCACCCCCATCTGCCAGTTCGTTTCCAGGGTGCCGCCCCTCTCAGCCAGGTGGCCAAGGTACAGAGTACTGGCCACCAATGGGCAGCTCTCTTCAAGGGCCCGTGACCAAGTGGGTTGGAACCCTGGAAATCCTCGGGTGACTGAGGCGGGGTTAACACAAGAGCCGAAGGGCAGGAGGTCCTATGCTCAGTACTGCTCAGTCCTATGCTCAGTACTGCTCAGTCCTAGCAGGTTCCCACAAAACATGCCAGTGGGGTTGGCCCCCAGGTGGATTTTACCAAACCCAAAGGGTTCTTCTTTTATAAAGCACACACACCCAGCAAGTCACTCAGGCTTCTCTTGGCAAAGGCCATGTCATTGCTAATCGGGGCCCGGAATGCTTACAGGAAGTTGCCGAATACATATCACTCAGTAAGGCAGATTTAAAGGAATGTTCTCCTACAAAGCGGGAGGACAAGAAAGGTTAATAGCCCCCACTCTGAAAACGGTCTGGGGGTGCAGACAAGCGAGCTCTTCTCGGAGTGCAAGGTTGAGCATGGTAACCAGCCACACAGAAATGACCCCATCCACCTAGCCAGCATAACCCACCGAGGGTCAATTCCTCCCCAAAGATGGGAAACACAAATTCATCCCGGGTGATTATTAATATGCTCTTTGGTGATGGCCAGGAAATCTTGCCCAGGTCCAGGTAAGTATCCAGGTCCCTTTCCCCCTTGCCGGGAGTTCTCACCTCCTAGTGACCAGGAACCTCCAGCCAGGTCAATCAACAGAAAGTCATAACCAAGCAAGAAACACAGCACTGACACTTTTGTTTCAAATGAAGACACCAACCATGCCAAAATAGTTTGCCTTTCTAAAGCATAAACTCTCTTGAAAAGACTTTAAAGAAAAGCAAGAAAGTATTTCACCAACATCAGTAAAGCAGGACAAGCTGACAGGGTTTCCTGCACGCCTCTTCCAGGCAGTGTTCAAAGTCAGGATAATACTTAAAAGATCTGAACACTTAACACCAAGAAAAATCATATTGGTGTTTAAAAGACTGATTAAGAAAGTGAATAGAAATACAATTTGCAAATGTCATTTTAATGTTAAACTTTTGTATTATTCATCAGGCATTCTTTTACTCAACTTAGGGAGCTAATGTAGTAGCTAATTTTTATTCAGATATCAAAATTTATGTCACACAGGAATATTTTTAAGCATTTCCAACTGCTTTTTAAAACTATAAGAACGGTGAATAATATTTTCATTTCAGAATATTTTCCACCATATTGTAACGAACAAGAAGCTCAGTCAGTGTTGGCCAGGCACAGTGGCTCACACCTGTAATCCCAGTGCTTCAGGAGGCTGAGGCAGGAGGATTGCTTGAGGCCAGGAATTTGAGTCCAGCCTGGGCAACATAGTGAGACCCTGTCTCTACAAACACACACACACACACTTAAAAATTTATAAAAATAAGCTCACTGTGCAGTTTTAAACCAAAGCAGGAATTCAATTAAAAATTCAGTTTGAATTGTACATCTATCTAAATAAAGTGGGAAAAAAATTCCTAACTGCAGGCAACAGTCTCCCCCAGACACATCCTCCCACAGCTAACGTTTAACACTTCAACTCTTCCAGGCCCAGAATCTTCCCAGGACTGACTTTGTGCTTATTTGTGCCAAAATGTGTTAAATTAGACAAGAAGGAGAAGCATAAAATTCAATTCATAATCCAAGACAAGAATCTGAGCTTTGGTTTGAAAAATGAAAAGCTCTGGAATGACATAACATACTCCAACCCTTCAAACAATCAAGATATTTAACTCCAAAGACAGATCTCAAATAAGAGACAGCCCAAGTTCAGACTGCCCACAGGGCACCAGCTCCCAGAAAATGCCATGCCATGGCCAGAGACAGATCTGAGATGGAGATATGTCAAGTCCAGAGCTGTGGAGCTAGTACCAGACAGCATGCGGGGAGAAGACAACGAGAAAAAGGAGAGGTCCAAACGAATCCTGTTCCCTCCCTTCTCCAGAGGCACACAGCTCTGGGCTGACTCCTGGGATCAGCTGATTCACTGGCGGTGCCCTCTCAGTGCCTGCCCCCTGCCTGGAAAGCCAGCTGTCTGCTGAAGACGAAAAGTTAGAAACACAATTCCTAATTCTTGGGACAACCTCTAGTATCATGTTCTACCTTTAAAGTGTCTTCCCTAAACGAAAACAGACAAGGCCATTCTGAAATTACTCAGCTACTTATGAAACAGAGTCTACAATTATTTTTCCTTCCTTTTCAACACGATTAGAAGGGTGTCCCCCCCAAATGCGGCCTCTTCCACAGCCACGTCCGGAGGGGCATCCCCTAGTGTCCCAGCAAGTGCTTTCAGTGACACCAGAATGTTACTTTAAGACCTGAGACACATTTCTCCAGCTGCCTCCCGCCTTGTGTCACAGAAAATAATGCTGCTGCACGCTCTCAAAACGCCGTTTTACAAGCCGACTTGGTTTTCCGTAACTGGTGAGGAAAAGTCACTGGAACCAAACGCCACTCATACAGCTATCCAGAGGCCACCGCCCTCCCCCGGCAGAGGCGCATGGGGGCAGCAGGCAGGACCGAGAGGGGCTCGGAGGCGCCGCAGGAGGAGAGGCTGGGCGCAGACGGCTCGGCCCCAAACCACACCCAGCGCCAGGAAGCGCAAGGCTCCGGACGAACCCTTAAGAAGTCGCTGCTAGGGGCAGGGAGGTTAGGAGAAGGGAGTGCCGCCACAGGAACCCTGAATCCCCTCCCGGTTAGGCCAAGGCCGAGCATGTACCGTAAGCCCTCAACCCAACACTCCTGCAACGACAAATAGAATTCCCCGACCTCAAAGGCGTGAAGCACGCGCCCTTCCGGGCCCTGAGTTCGCCCTCGAACCTCCGTGCCGATCTTCCAAACCCACCTCCCGCCTTCCTGGAATGGGCGCACGCGAGGCACGGATTTCAGGAAATCTCCGCCGTGACAGCTCACCCACGGTGGAGGCGGCGGCCTGGGACGCTGGACGGAGAAAAGTGGCCAGCGGAGGGAGGAGGGGTGGGTCGGCAACGCAGTGGCCTTGGATGTCCCAGCTGCCCGGACGCAGCGCTGGCCCCACTCCCGCCCTTGGTCGCCGCGGTGACCCCACCCGAGCTGTGCCCTCTCCCAAGATCTCAGGGCCAGGGCCTCCCCGCTGCGCCGGCCCCAGGGTGCCACCCTCGGACGCCCAGATGCGCCCTGGACCCTGCGCCGGGATCCCGAGCACCGCCGCGCCTCTACCCCGCGCCGAGCGCGCCCGGCCCTGCTCCGGCTGCAGCGGACACGAGCCCCAAGCGGGCGGCGGGGACGCAGCGCCTGCAGTGCGACTAGCGCAGCCGCCGAGGCACGGAGAGCGCCGCCCGGACCCCGACCCCATAGCGCTAGGAGGGCCGCGGGCGCGGGCTGTGGAGCCGCACCTCCAGCCCCGCCAAGGCTGCTGGCCACCGGCGCGTTCGTCCCAAGGGCCGGGCGGAGGACCTGTCCCGGATTCCAGAGGACGCGGGTGGGGAAGGGACAAGGATGGGGACAAGGGAGGGGACGCCAACTGGGCCGAGGTGTGGTCAGTCCTGGTTCGGGAAGGGAGGCCGTTGGCAGCGCCATCAGGATCCTCTCTGGACTCGGAAGGACGGGTCTGCCCTGGACCCAGGGATTGGGAAATGTGGCTTCTCTCAGAACCTGGGGAAGTGGGGAGGGGGTCTGTTCTGGAGTGCGGAGGGAGGTCCATTCCCGGCCCAGGACAATGGGGGTGGAGGCAGGAGGGGAATGAGGGAGCATCCCTGGTTCAGGGAGGGGAGACGGATAAGTAGTAGGGGGTCTGCTCCAGGCCCGCGGGCTGGGGACCACGAAGTGTAGGAGGGCACCGTCCAGGACCGGGATGAGGAGGGAGAGGGGCCCGTTGTGGCCCTGGAAAAAGGGGGAGGGAAAGTGCTCCCCGGCCCGAGAGGAGGAGCAGGAGGGTCAGTCCTGGACCTGGGCTTAGGAAGCGAGGAGGGACGTTCGGACCCGCCCCAGGGACAGGGCGATGAAGGTCTGTCCAAGCCGCGGAGTGGAGGGAAGTATGTCGGCGGTGGGGGAAGAGGCCGGCCACGGACAGGAAAAGGGGGTCCGTCTCGTAGGGGGGACGGGCGGTCCTGGGGAAGGGAGAGGCCTCGGCGCGGGGGGCATCCGGCCCGAGCGGGGCCGCTCACCTTGGGTTTGTAGAGCCACTTTCGGAACCTGTTCATCATCGCCGCGCCGGCCCTAGCCGGACTCCGGGCGGCCCTCGCCCTCCGCAGCGCTGCGCCCGGGCCCGGCTGCGGCGCGGGGCGGACGCGGAGGCACGGCTGGAGCCCCCGCGCGGTCGCGGGGAAGCTGGCGAGCTGAGCCCGGAGCGCCGAGCGGGCGGCGGGCAGGTGCGCGGGGCAGGCGCGCGGGGCAGGTGCGCGGCCCTGAGGATGCTCTGCAAGCGGCGCGCCGTGCGGACCCTCAGACCCGGGAGCTGGCGCTCTGGCGCTCGGGCGCACGGACAGACGCCGGCACGGGGGCGCGCGGCTCCTCACTGCTCACTGACACCCCGCACTCCGCTGGTCACGGCTGCCCCGCGCCGCACATGCGCCTACGGCGCCGCGAGCCCCGGGCCCACCACGAGCGGCGGGCGGGGCGGGCGGGGCGGAGGCGGCCCAATCCCCGCGCGCGGGCGCCGCACCCCGCCGAGGCGCGCTCTCTGCTGGCTGGGAGACTCGCCGCGCCCGGGGATCCAAGAAACTACAAGTCCCGAAGGACATGGCGGGAAGGCGGTGCCCAGGACTTGGCGCCCCGGGCCGCGCCGCGGCGCTGTGCATTGTGGGGGTTGTGGTCCACCCGACGGCGCTGGAGCGTGCAGCCGGTTGCTAGGCGACGACGCCAAACAGCCGCCGCGTCCTGCCTACCAGGAGCTGACGGACCACGACTGCCAACCCCTTCGCCCCAGCTGGTCGAGGAAACTGCTGCGGCGGCAGGTGGCGGCGGCAGGTGGCGACGGCAGGAGGGCTCGGCTGCCCGGAGGGCCCGCCAGGTACGGGGGCGGGACAGGTGCGGGGCTACGCGCCGCCGACTTTCATGACCGGCCGGCCGGTCCCTCTCACTCGCTGGTCATCTTGCTTCTCCCAAACACCTTTTCGGTCTTCTTCCCAGCTCCTCGATGAAAGTGAACGGTGCCTCTTTTTTTTCTTTCTTTTTTTTTTTTTAAATCACCACTACCATTGGTGCGTTCTAAAAAGATACTCTCCCGCCCTCGCTACTCCCCCCAGTGGTGCCCTAATTTGTACCTTAAAACGCTCACCTCAGAGTACCTGCTGTGTGTCAAGCAGAGCTAAAAACCCACACGTGGCCTCACTTAAACTTCCCATTGACGGCTGGAGAAGCAGGCACAACGAGGCCGGCGTGCCCTGGCTGTGGGGGTTGCATCCAGATCACGGCGGGTCTGGGTCGGCCTGACCCCACAGCGCTGCACTTTTCCCTGCCGCGCCAGCACCACGTTTCTGGCTTGTGAAACGTGCAGATGTGAGACACAGGAGATGGAAATCATGCCCTGCTCCGTTCAGAATTTAGAAGTATGACCTGTTCCCTGGTTGTCCTTACTAGCCAGGGCCAGGTACTCAGAAAGGTCCGTGGACTCCATGACCACTTTATTCCATCAGACTCATTGTGAGCCTAGGTGCGCTGGCATCTGAGATTTCTCTTAGTTGGGGGTGGGGTCCATGTTCATTTTTGAGTGAGTAATTGATTTTCCCTAACCTCCTCTTCCTACCACAGTCGACCCTCTGAAGGGCAAAACCCCTCTGCAGTTGTCCCTTATCTCCAATTCCTTCCCACCTGTTCTTTCTGGAACCTACTCCAATCAGATTTTCACCCAACCACTCCTCTGAAGCTCTTTATCAAAGTCATCCTTGACTTTGATGTTGCAAAATCCGATGATCAGGGGTCAGCGCTCATCTCTTCCTTGAACTGTCACCACCAGGTGACCCAGCCGACTGTGCCTTCTCCGTAACACACCATCCTCGCTTGGCTGGAACAGATCACTCTGTCCACTTTTCCTCTGTGCTCCTGGCCACACCTGCTTGATCTCCTTGGCTGGTTGCCTCCCTTGCTCACCGACCTCTCAACACTGGAGACCCTGGACTCAGTCCTTGGAAGCTACTCTATCCACCTCCTCCCTGGGGGATTTCCTGCAGTCAGGTGGTTTTATAAACAACCATTTTCTCCCAAACTTCTCAAAACCTGCATCTCTAGCCTCAACCCTGAAACTCCTGTTTGCCTGTTTTTCACCATTTGGACGCCTAACAGATCCTCTTAAATTTAACGTGTCCCAAACCGCACTCTCAATCTTCCCCCATAAAACCTGCTGCTCCCAAAGCCATAATTTCTTCAGCACAGGATCTTGGGGTAGACACTTGATGGGCTTGTCCACTGAGTGAATGGCTATTCTCTTTGGGTCTATCCTTGGCCAACTCCAGGTCCTGGAGCAGTTTTATCTGCTCAGAGCTTCCCTTCCTTTGTTTTATAGTTTGAAATTGTGCATGGGATGAAGGCTGAACTTGGGGAATTGGGGTATCAGTTAGGTTTAGCTGCATGTATTGAAAAATCCCAACATCATAGTGGCCTCAACAAGAATATTACTCATATTTTTATAAAAGAGGTTGCCGGGCACGGTGGCTCACGCCTGTAATCCCAGCACTTTGGGAGGCCGAGGCGGGCGGATCACGAGGTCAGGAGATCGAGACCATCCTGGCTAACACAGTGAAACCCCGTCTCTATTAAATATACAAAAATTAGCCGAGCGTGGTGGCGGGCACCTGTAGTCCCAGCTACATGGGAGGCTGAGGCAGGAGAATGGCGTGAACCTGGGAGGCGGAGCTTGCAGTGAGTGGAGATGGTGCCACTGCACTCCAGCCTGGGCGACAGAGTGAGACTCCGTCTCAAAAAAAAAAAAAAAAGAGGTCATGGAGAGGCAATCATGGTTGGTATGGCAGCCCCAAAGTCCTCAAGGATCGACTTTTCTAGCTGCCATTCACATTTCTTCATGATCCAGGATGGCTGCCCACATTCCTGCCATCACCTCCTCAGCCCAGGTACCAGCTGCAAAAGAGAAGATGGATATGCCCCTCTCGTTCAGGGAGACTTTCCAGAAGTCTCACACCTTTCCACTTCTTGAAGGTGATGGGAGAACGTAGCCACAAGACCATGCCCCAGCTACCAGGGAGGCTAGGAAATGCCATCTTTCAGTTGGGCAGCAGTAGACCCAGCTAAAAGTCAGAGTTTTCTTATTTGGGAGGAAAGGGGGAGTGGAGATTGAAAAGCAACTAGCAAAACCTGCCACGTGGGATTGTGCTTTAAGCAGAAGCCATAGGGGCGTGACTTGGCAGCAACCCTTAGGAGACTGGCTTAATCAGGAGAAAAGATTATATTTTAATTAACATACATTTGAGATCTTAGGTAAATGAGTTATCTCCTAGTGGTTGAGAGTGTTGAGCTGTTTTGTGTCTGATGGAATTTAAACCTCCTCATATAATCTCATTTGTGTCTATAAAATATTTCCTAAGAAAAGAGAAGCTTCAGCCCACCCTTTTTTTTTAGATGGAGTCTTGCTCTGTCACCCGGGCTGGAGTGCAGTGGCATGATCTCGGCTCACTGCAACCTCTGCCTCCCAGGTTCAAACACTTCTCTGCCTCAGCCTCCTGAGTAGTTAGGATTACAGGCACCCACCACCGTGCCCAACTAATTTTTGTATTTTTAGCAGAGGCGGGGTTTCACCATGTTGGCTGGTCTGGAACTCCTGATCTCAAGTGATCTGCCCACCTCGGCTTCCCAAAGTGCTGGGATGAAGGCGTGAACCACCGTGCCTGGCCTAGTCCAGCTCACCTTTAAAGCTGCCTTAAATATAAGATAGTCAAGTCCTGATCAATGGAGTTAAAAATCAATATGAGAAAAAAGTCATTAAGCTTGGAAATTAAATCCCACTTCCCACATAGATGGTACTTCACTATGAAAGCTGAACTTTGGAAGACTCAGGTGGGAGGATCGCTTGAGGCCAGAAGTTCAAGACCAGCCTGGGCAACATAGTAAGACCCCTGTCTCTACAAAAAAAAAAAAAAAAAAACAATTAAGTACAAAATTAGCTGGGCGTGGTAGTGCACGCCTGTAGTCCCAGCTACTTAGGAGGCTGAGGCAGAAGGATCACTTGAGCTGTAGTGAACTATCACTGAGCCACTGCCCTCCAGTCTGGGTGACAGAGTAAGACCCTAAATCAGGAACAAAATAAAATCAGGCTGAGAGTTTGAGAATGAGTGAACACATGAATATAGCCGAGATGCTGAAAGCAGGCGTCAGAAGTGGATGAATTTTAATACCTATTTCCGCCCCAAAGATGTGATTGTTTTGATGAAGTTCTTAGGCTAATTTCAGGGGGATTCAGAATTCAAGCATCTCTTTTCCTTACATCCACCTTCACGTACACCTGCTCTGGGCCAGATTCAGGGTGCAGAGGCCCCGCCCCAGCGACCTTCAGGCCCGCCAGTGAACCAGGGTTCCAGGGGCAGGGCAGGACAATTTGAGTCAGGCTGGACTCCAAAGGGGCTCCTCTCCCCTGCATCCCCATCTTCAACTTGGTTTGTCCATTTTTTCCTTCCAGTTCATTCCTACCAGGTCTGCCCTGGATTGGGGGGTGGGCTTGGCATGGCCCTCTTGCTCTCCTCGACTTGCATCACCAAAGGATGCCTAGGATCATCCTTTCTCCAGAATGCTCCAGCTCCAGGACAGGGGGAGACGGCAGGGAAACTCTTCCACCCTGGGAGCAACTGCCACCACACACGCGCAGACCACCCACTCCCACCGCCCGCACAGGAAGAGACCCTTTCCTGGGTGTATACCCAGTTTCTCCAGACAGAGCTGTGTCCAGAGCAGATTAGAAAAGGCTGGGGCAAGGGGACCCCATCCCAGGGCAACCTGACCCGCAACGTGAGGTGGAGGCAGGGCAAGAAAACTCATTCTTTAACATTGTTTCTCTAAAAGTAGACTTTTACATTTATTTATTTATTTAACAGGATCTCATTGTGTCACCCAAGCTAGAGTGTGGTAGCACAGACGTAGCCCAAAGCACCTTCGACCTCCTGGGCTCAAGGGATCCTCCCACCTCAGCCTCCCGAGGAGCTAGGACTACAGGCGCACCACCATACCTGAGTCATTCTTTAATTTTTTTTGTAGAGAAGTCCCCAGTTACGCTGTGGAGTTTTAAAAAGCGCCTCAGGCCGGGCGCGGTGACTCAACCCTGTAATCCCAGCACTTTGGGAGGCCGAGACGGGTGGATCACGAGGTCAGGAGATCGAGACCATCCTGGCTAACACGGTGAAACCCCGTCTCTACTAAAAAATACAAAAAAACTAGCCGGGCGAGGTGGCGGGTGCCTGTAGTCCCAGCTACTCGGAAGGCTGAGGCAGGAGAATGGCGTGAACCTGGGAGGCGGAGCTTGCAGTGAGCTGAGATCCGGCCACTACACTCCAGCCTGGGTGACAGAGCAAGACTCTGTCTCAAAAATAAATAAATAAATAAATAAAAATAAAAATAAATAAATAAATAAATAAATAAATAAATAAAAAGCGCCTCAATGTGGCTGACCTTGGCAAAGATGGGGAGTGGGATTTGTGAGCTGTGAGCTCACTGCCTACGGGGAGCCCCCACTGCTCTCTGCAATGCCTAGAGTGAAAGCCACAGGTCCCCCATCCCCAGTGAGCAATGCCCCAGAAAAGTGCTTCCTGCCGCCAGCAGCCTATTGCCCCCTGGCTGTGTTATGGCTGCCTAGATCCACCTACCCACCAGGGTTGGCCATCACGCCCACACTGCACCTCACGGCACCACACCCCTGCCATACTGGTGGCCTGGCTGCTGGGACCCTCCCGAGGAGAGGAGCCGAATTCAGAGAGAGCAGGGACTTAGGGGAGCCTGTCACAAGCTTAAGGCCCCACCTGAGTCTTCCTGCCATGGCAGGCTCGAGGGAGGGTGCTTACTGGGCCTCCTGGGCCTTTCTGCTCACAGCTGCCGAAGTCCTCACCCCAGAGGCTCAGCTAGAGGGGATCAGAGGAGAGTGAAGGGACACTGAGGCTGCGGTGGGGTGTGGGTGGTCTCTCTTCCATGGCCCAGCCTTCCAAGAAGCAAAGGTTTCCTGCAGGGTGGGCTGAGGCAGCTTAGGTGGCAGGTCCCCAGGGGCAGGCCGTGGAGGGGGTGGGAGACCTCAGAGGGTCTGGGCAGCTTCACCCACAAACCTCTCTCATCTTGCCCAGGCAAGCCTGGCTGCAGCATCTACAGCTCAGCATCTGTGGATTTGCAGGTTTAATGGCTTCTGATCTGGTGTCCTCCAAGCCAGCAGCATCACCGTCTCTTCCTTTGCCCTGAATCATCAGGACCGCACTGGCAGAGGAACACGTAGCCAGGCAGCCTTGCTGGTCTCCAGACACGGGGTGGGGGAAGGTGACCCAGCCAGGGCCCAGGGCAGGCTCCCGGGCAGTGACGGTCCTGGCCGTGCCAGAGGCTCATGCTGGCTTTGTTCTGGGAGGCCTGGTCTCCAGGGCCTGTTCTTGGCATCAGGGCTTCAAGCCAGATTTCCAAATTCCAAGCGACCTTTCTTCTGGCCTCCTTAGAGAGAGGCTCCTGCTGGCCTCTGTGTCCATGCACAGCCAGACTGGTCCCTACAGCAGCCCCTAAAAGGATAGCCCAGCCAGGTGCAGTGGCTCACGCCTGTAATCCCAGCACCTTGGGAGGCTGAGGCGGGCGGATCACCTAAGGTCAGGAGTTCAAGACCAGCCTGGCCAATATGGTGAAATCCCATCTCAACTAAAAAATACAAAAATTAGGCCGGGCGCGGTGGCTCAAGCCTGTAATCCCAGCACTTTGGGAGGCCGAGACAGGCGGATCACGAGGTCAGGAGATCGAGACCATCCTGGCTAACACGGTGAAACCCCGTCTCTACTAAAAAAATACAAAAAACTAGCCGGGCGTGGTGGCGGGCGCCTGTAGTCCCAGCTACTCGGGAGGCTGAGGCAGGAGAATGGCGTGAACCCGGGAGGCGGAGCTTGCAGTGAGCTGAGATCTGGCCACTGCACTCCAGCTGGGCGAAAGAACAAGACTCCATCTCAAAAAAAAAAAAAAAAATACAAAAATTAGCCCGGCATGGTGATGGGCACCTGTAATCCCAGCTACTCAGGAGACTGAGGCAGGAGAGTCGCTTGAACCCGGGAGATGGAGATTGCAGTGAGCCGAGAGCGTGCCATTGCACTTCAGCCTGGACAACAAGAGCAAAATCTGTCTCAAAAAAAAAAAAAAAAAAAAAAAAAAAACAGCCCATGTCAGGCCTCAGGTGGTGCAGCCAGCAGGGAGGTGGAGACATAGGCCCTGGGCTGATGCCATCCCTGGCCAGGGCCAGCGTCACAGCTTCTTTCCCTAACTGTGTGATTAAACCCACTCACAGAACATGCCAGGTGCTCCTCCTGGAGACACCCCTGGGCGCCCCTTCCCTCCTGCTCTCTCCTTGTCCTGCCAGGCAGTGTCACCCTGGGGCTACCTGCATTGCGGCCTGGAAATTCCCCATGACGACAGTCTCTTGGGTTCAGCCCCTGCTTCCCAGGGCACCCCCAGCCAAGATTCCTCTGCATCCCTGACTCTTCCTCCACTGAACGTGTTCAGGGGCATCCCCGGCTCTGAAATATCACGACCCATTCCCTGTGCTGAGCTGCCAGGGGCGCCCTGTCCGCCCAGAAGACCACATCCTTCAGTTCTAGGGCATTTCTCTCTCTTATCTTTCTGGAACTCCTGTTAATCGGGGTTTGGACCTTCAGGAATAGTTCCCTAGTTTTCCTAGTGTTTTCCCCTACTTTCTACAGCTTCATCTTTTTCTACTCAGGGAGATTTCCTCAACTTTACCTTCCGTCTCCTGTTTATGTTTTTAGTTCTGCCACCATATTTTGGTTTCCACAAGCCCTCTCTTTCTCCAACCATTGCTTGTTCCTTGGACGCTGTATCTCCTCTTCTCTTGCATGGCAGTGCCTGGTTTCTAGGCTTTTTCCTGCCTTGTGCATCGTTTTCTCCTGGTTCTTTTCTTATGGTTTCTATGTTTCATGTCAGAGATTTCTCTAAAGTGTCTGGTGACACCTGGCCTCCCCTTCTCTCTGCGTCTTGGCCAGGAAGAGAGGCGGGGGGCAGATCAACATGGACTCTTTAGCACAGCCAGGATTGGCATCTCACCGAGGACCCTCCAGTGTCAGTGGTGGTTGGGGGAATAGTTTGTATTTTTTTAATCAGTCTCCAGCCTGGAGGGTCCAGGTCTGGGGACTGCTACCTGGGGCTGTTCTAGCTTGTTGCAGGGTAGAGGAGAGGTACTCCCACTGTCCCCAACTTTGGTGGCCCTGCAAGCCCAGCCTGGCCCAGAGCAGCTGGTCACTCACAGAGCAAGAGGAGGGTGAGAAGGGCCCCCCTCTGCCCAGTGCTGCCCTACTGTCCTGCGTAGTCCAGCCAGAGCCCAGGCCTGCACCGCACCCAAGGATGACGGCCTTTGCTGACAGGCCCCACCTCCTCTGAGGATAGTTTGGGGGCCACATGTTGTCCTTAGAGCTGGTTCACAGGGTCCCATCCTCACCCTAGGCAGCTTCTCCAAGGTCCCCTGGGAGGGGCTCTGGGCGAGTCTGTCCCCTGGAACTGCTGTGCCTCTCGAGTGTTCGGCGCCCCTGCGAGCCCTCCCCAGGGCCCTGTTCCCCCATGGTCAGGATGGCGGTGTTGACCCCAGGGACCCCAGGCTCCTTCTTGCCTCAACCATGTGTGATGAGGTCACCCTCACCCAGGACCTTCTGCTCCCCAGCAGGGTCTGACGAAGAAACCGTCACCTTGCCGGGCAAAGCTGAGGGATGCTAAGAGGCTGGCTTGAGAGGTGCCTCTGTTCTCTGCCATGGGCCCCTTGCAGGGGTGGGTCACCCCATCCAGGAGGCATGGCTGTGGGGCCTGAGGGGCACTCAGCTGGCTTGGGGTTGTGGTGATGGGTGGCCTGAGGGTGAACTCACCCAGGCCAGCCTGGGCTCCTGAGCCACAGAGGCCTGCAGGAGACAGTACAGGACATGAACCTTGGGGTACCTGCCAGGGCCCTCACTCACATCCGGCACTCCCCACTGCTGCAGGTCCAGCACCCTAGCCAGGGCCCCCAGTCACATCCAGCCTCCCCGCTGCTACAGGCCCAACACCCTGGCAGACTCCTGTTGCTGCTGGGGAGGATCCTGTCGCCACATCCCAGGTCTGGAGGATATGACCTGCACCGTTTGTTCTTAGGATCCTGCCCTGAGAAGATGGCCTACTATGGAAAATGCATTGAAACTGTCATCGAGAAACTCGACAAATTTACACCCAAGAGGGACAACCCTGAGCAGTTCCTAGAGGCTGTGGCCATCTCCCTGCAGGTAGGGTCTGCCGGGGGCTCCTGGGAGGCTGCGCCAATGGCACCTGTCATGCAGCTGTTCTTGTTAACAGCATCAAATACCTTCCTAACGATTGCCTTCCTTCCAAACGGGGAGAAGCTGACAGTGTTTTCCACAGAGACCTGCTCTTTGTATAGGGAGGTGCTCCTGGCACCCAGAATGTGTGTCAGGCCAGGCTCTGGTGAAAAGAAGCCTTGGCCAGAACCCGGGATATGACATCCACACTGAGGTTCCATCCTCAGTTAACACAGACGAGAAGGGTCAGCCCTGGAGTGCCCCCATGCCCCACCCCCACTTTGGGGGGCATCTTATCTCGGGAAATGGGTCCTCCATCCCCCAGGGGCCCCAGGGCTGTGGCAGTGAGGGGTGAGGCCACAGCTTGCGCTGTATTTGTGGTAACCGAGACTTGGGAATCACTGACCGGGTCTCTGACAGAGGCAGGGACTGGCCTGGGCAGTGAGGCCCCCGGGGAACCGAGGGCTGCAGGCATCCATACACATCTCCTTCATCTTCCTACCCACACCTGGAAGAAGTCACAGGCCCACCTGGAGGCTGCCCAACTCTTCAGCTCCTGTCCTCCTATCCCTGGGTTTTCCTTAGAGCTCCATCCTTGTCCTGGCAACCCCTACAACCTTGGCAGCCCCACCCCACTCAGGGGCCTCCCTGTCACCCAGTCTTGGCTCCCACCCCCAGGTGCTGATCTCACATCCACCACCTGTCAGTGGCAGGTGCCCAGGGAACAGGAGCTTGGATTGCAGGGCCCCTGCCTCCAGGAATGTGGGACGTGGCTCCATTGGATGGGGCCTCCAGAGGAAGCTGAGCCCACCGGGGGAAATCCTGGGCTGCTGTCTCATGGGCCATCACTGGCCCATCATTTCCCAGGAGCAGGGAGAGGGTACTCGCCCCCTGGAAGGAGGGCGCTCATAGCAAGTGTGCTAATTCAGGCCGCCTGCCTGTCCTTGCAGGCCACAGCCTTCTGTGCTGCCGTGCTCTGGATGAACTTGGCCTGTGTGTGCTGCTTTCTGCGTGGTCCCTGGGGGCTGCCCTGGCCATGCTCCAGCCCCAGCCCTCACTACCTGCTCAGACGCACCTGTGCTGTTCCCCCAGGCCACAGTCTGAGCCCACCTTCCCTTGGGGTAGAGTGAGGGGTTCACCCTTCATTAATTACCGCTGGGGCAGCCTCAAGAAAGCCCAGAGGGGAGGTGTTGTGAGTAGGTTACAAAGGCTGCAGGGGTTGGGGCCAAGGCCTCTGCCATAAGAGAAGGCCTGGGGCCCTGACGCGTCCCTGCTCCCAGCTTCTGGAAGAGGCGCCTCCTCCGGCTGGGGCCTGGCAGCCAGCAGGGAGTGGAGAAGGGAGCATGGCCTGTGTGCAGAGCTACAGGCTTCCGTGGGCACCTCCTTCCCTCTGCTTCAGCACCCTCCGGCCCCCAGCTCTTTCCCTGAGCCCCTAAGCACTGCAGGGAAGTGATGCAAACAGCTGGGGCCCAGATTCATCTACACTCCTCTTCCCAGCTGAAGGCCCCAGCACGACGGGCACACCTCTTGTCCCACCGGCCGGCCCTCGCTACGCCCGTCCACAACAGACAATAGTGAAGGCCCAGGTCCCCTTGGCCAGAAACTTGTCCTGGGAGCTGGCATCACCCACCCCACTGCTTGGGCCCACCTGCAGCCCAGCCCCTCTGTCCCGCCCAAGAGCAGCTCCAGCAGCTCCTCCGGTCTGTCCCCTCATTTCCCTCGGGATCTTTCCTGTCAGCCACCCGTGCTGCTACTTCTCTCATCCTAAATACATTTGTTTAAAGTCCTCTGGGCCAGGCCTGGTGGCTCACTCCTGTAATCCTAGCACTTTGGGAGGCCGAGGCGGGCGGATCACGAGGTCGGGAGATCGAGACCATCCTGGCTAACACAGTGAAACCCGTCTCTACCAAAAACACAAAAAATTAGCCGGGCGTGGTGGCGGGCGCCTGTAGTCCCAGCTACTTGGGAGGCTGAGGCAGGAGAGTGGCGTGGACCCGGGAGGCGGAGCTTGCAGTGAGTCGAGATCGTCCCACCGCACTCCCGGCCCCACTGCACTCCAGCCTGGGCGACAGAGCGAGACTCCGTCTGAAAAAAAAATGAAAAATAAAAGTAAAGCCCTCTGTACTCCTCGGCGGCTCCCGCGGTCTCCGCCTTCCAGACATCTAACAGACTCCTTGAAGTCCCTGCCAGGAGCGGCAGCTCTTCCTCCATCCTCCCTCACGCCCCTCCCGGCAGACTTCCCCAGCCCTCCACCCACAGCCGGTCTAAGTCGCCCCCCTCCTCCTTGTTGCCAAATCCAGCAGTGCAGCCTCAGCGCCTCTGACCCAGCTGACCCCGCCCCCAGCTCCGGGCCTTCCAATCAGCTTCCTGGGTACACCCCACCCACCAGCCAGGCCTGCCTCTCACCAGGCAGCCTCTCCTTCGCCGGCTCGGGCCTCCCCTGTCGGGTGTGCGGGGTGCTGCACACACTCCTGGTCCCCTCACCTGCTGACAGCTCCTGCTTCTCCCTCATCCTTGACCTCTGCAGAGCCTGGACTCACATCTCCCTGGGTGTACAATGGACACCTCCCGTGTGACCCGTCAGCAGGTGAATGAATTCATGTGACCTCCCCCGAGGCTGCTGATTCTGGTATCCCCAGTTCAGCCGGAGGCCACTCCGTCTCCCCTTGCTTGAGTGGGAACCCTGGCGCCTCCTGGGCGCCCTCATTCCTCTAGCCCACATCTGTCCATCATCAGCTCTGCCTTCAACTCTGCCGCATGTGCACTCTGCTCCAGCGGCACTGGTCTCCTAGTGTTTCTGGAACATTCCACGTGCTCCCCGCTGCACTAGCTGTTGCCTCCACCTGAGAAACTTTCCCCCTGACGCTCTCTTGGCCTGCGCAGCCACACAGCACCTTGGCAGGGAAAGGGAGTGTGTTTACCCCTTCCTCAAGCAAAAAGTGGTAAAGTTCATGCCTTTATTTCTTGATCATAACCATTACAGAAAAATGAGTTTGTTACAACAAATAGTTTGGGTTTGGGTTTGTTTTCTATAACCCACAGATTATTAATGGTAGATGAGACTAGTTGCTACCTGGCAAGTCACAACGTGACGACCGCAGGTGTGCGTTTCCACAGGGAGCCTGGCACATCGATAATACTAGCAAACTGGCAGAGGCAGACACAACGGATCATCCAGGGGCTGCCCAGCACGGGCACAGATGCTCCCATTGGTGGCAAGGAGGCTTGTTCCTCAGAGGCACTGGTTTTTCAGATCCTTTCTTTTTTTTTTTTTTTTTTTTGAGACGGAGTCTCGCTCTGTGGCCCAGGCTGGAGTGCAGTGGCGTGATCTTGGCTCACTGCAAGCTCTGCCGCCTGGGTTCATGCCATTCTCCTGCCTCAGCCTCCCGAGCAGCTGGGACTACAGGTGCCCGCCACCACGCCTGGCTAATTTTTTGTATTTTTCATAGAGATGGGGTTTCACCATGTTAGCCAGGATGTTCTCGATCTCCTGACCTCGTGATCCGCCCGCCTTGGTCTCCCAAAGTGCTGGGATTACAGGCGTGAGCCACCACGCCCGGCCTTTGAAAAGCCCTCACAAGCCTGAGTGGAATGGTGCGTTGGATCCTGATCCAGTTTGGACAACTCATTTTCCTCTCCAGCTGTCAAGAAACTGTTGCAACTCACTGATTTTGCTAGGCCAAGGCTCAAGGCTGCCACTTGCCAGAAAATTACACAATACATAAACCAAATGGCAGACTCTGGACAGCACACTGCGGTGAAAGGCAGTGTTTTGGGTTAAATTGTGCCCCACCCCCAACCAAAAAAATACTAAGCCAGGCACGTACCTAGTCCCAGTTACTAGGATGTCTAGAGAAGGAAGATCCACTTGAGCCTAGGAGTTCGTGTCCAGTTTGGGCAACATAGCAAGATCCCATTTCTCTCTAAAAGAAAAAAAATGAGCGAGGCATGGTGGCTCATGCCTGTAATCTGAGCACTTTGGGAGGCTGAGGTAGGAGGATTGCTTGAGGCCAGCAGTTTGAGACCAGCCTAGGCCACACAGCGAGACCTTTTCTCTATAAAAAAAAATATAAAAATTAGCCAAACAGAGTGGCACGTGCTTGTAGTCCCAGCTACTGGGGAGCTGAGGAAGGAGGATTGCTTGAGTCCAGGAGTTAAAAGCTACCATGAGCTATGATTGCACCACTGCACTCCAGCCTGGGTAACAGAGTAAGATCCTAGCTCTTAAAAAAAATGTTGAAATTCGGCCGGGCGCGGTGGCTCAAGCCTGTAATCCCAGCACTTTGGGAGGCCGAGACGGGCGGATCACGAGGTCAGGAGATCGAGACCATCCTGGCTAACCCGGTGAAACCCTGTCTCTACTAAAAAAATACAAAAAACTAGCCGGGCGAGGTGGCGGGCACCTGTAGTCCCAGCTACTCGGGAGGCTGAGGCAGGAGAATGGCGTAAACCCGGGAGGCAGAGCTTGCAGTGAGCTGAGATCGCGCCACTGTATTCCAGCCTGGGCGACAGAGCGAGACTCCGTCTCAAAAAAAAAAAAAAAAAAAAAAAAATGTTGAAATTCTAACCCCTGGTTACCTATGAATATGACTTTTTTTAGAAATACAGTCTGTGCAGATGTAATTAAATTAAGGATTTAGAGATGAGATCTGTTACAAACCACTGTGGGACTGACTAGCCACCTGTCCCTTTGCATCTTGGGTGCACCCAAGGTCAAGTCCAAGAAGACACAGGTTCTTGCTGTGAGAGTAATTGGCTCTCATGCTTTCAGCGTGGATTGCCAGTTAGCTCTCCACGGAGATCCACTGCTGCTCTCCCGGGCAGGTAGGGAGCACTTGTTCCCCTACACCCTCCCCAACCTCATGTGCAGGCAAAAATTGTTATCTCTGCCAGTCAAATAGGTGGGAAAAGTCACTTTATGTATTTTTTTTTTAATTTTTTGAGACACTCCCTCACCCAGGCTGCAGTGCAGCTCATGGCTACCTCCACCTCCAGGTTCAAGAAATTCTCGTGCCTCAACTTCCCAAGTAGCTGGAATTACAGGCATGAGCCACCGCACCCAGCCATCATTTCTCTTGTTACATTTTCCTAAATTTTGAAGCAATATGTATTTCACTTTGAACCATCTGTTCGGACCTGTATCTGTTAGGAAACTGTGTTTGGATCCAATAAAATCCAGAGAAGCAGTAACTTTAATCAATTAAAGGTATCTTTGCTCACATGAGAAGCAGTCTGCAGACAGGCAGTCTAGAGTGGCTTCAGCAGTTCCATGGTGCCATGAGGAACTCATTCCATTCCTCTCCACGCAGCCAGCCTTAACACGTACTATTGCCTCATAGTCACTAAATGGCTGCCCTACCTCCAGCATTGCATCGATATCCCAGGTGAGGAGAGGGGAAAGGCAAACAGTATAAGGCATATGCCAGCTGAATCTACCTTCCTTTCGAGGTGCTTTCTTGGAGGCCATACCTTGCAATTTGTCATTCCATTTTACTGATTAAAACTGTCACATGGCTCTATCATCAAGGAGAGTTGCAAAATATGGTTTCAGCTGAACATATTACCATGCCCAA
This sequence comes from Theropithecus gelada, assembly GCF_003255815.1. Lineage (NCBI taxonomy): Eukaryota > Metazoa > Chordata > Mammalia > Primates > Cercopithecidae > Theropithecus > Theropithecus gelada. Next base: position 2,442,279 of record NC_037672.1, read on the forward strand.
CAGGACGGCATTCTTTCTGTTAGGTGGGAAGGAAGGTAGAAGGGATGCTGTGTGGCCCTGCAGCCTCCGTTTCCTTTGCCTGCTTTTCTAACTGACTTCAGGCTTTGCGTTACTGATGAGCAAGTATTGGTGACATGAATCACAAATCCTGTTGTTAATTAGCCTCCTGGCCCTGCACCCTTCCCCTGCACCCCCTTCCCGCAACCCACCCCGGCCTGGCCCTGATCTAGCTCTTCCCCAACACTGTGAGTCCAGCAGACAAGTGCACTTCTGGAGGTGCTAAGAGACCCCTGCAGCGATGGTGAATGCTGGACCCTTCACTACTGAGAGCCTGCTGCTGTCCCTGGTTGGGGACTGAGGAGCCCTGAACTTGACCAAGGCCCAAGATTTTATCACAGACTCAGAGACTCCTGGGCAGCCACAGGCCGGTCTCAGCGACCGAGGCTGGTTCCCCATTAGGAGCCCACTCCTGTGGCAAGGGCCTCCCCTGCCTCTTCTGGGAGAGAGAGCCCACCTGGCCTAGGCCCATCTCTGCTGGCCGGGTCAGAAGGACCTGGTCCAGGGCCCCTGAGGCATGTGTCACCCCTTGTCCCCAGTCCCAGGCCCCTCTCTGTGAATAGGCTGGGCACCACGTGTCCTGGCGGCCGCCAGCCCAGCATTAGTGGCAAGGACCTGGCTGTGGGCCTGGCCCGGCCTGGCATGGACTGGGATGTCATTTACTAGCTTCTCACTTGGCTCTGCAGCTTCCAGGACCCTCTGGCCCAGTGTGGCCCTGCCCAACCCGCCTTGCCTGGGGCTGATGGCACAGGGCTCAAGGCTCTGACCTTATTAAAAATGCATGCTCACACTTCCGAAACACAGACGTCATTGATGAGAAGTGGAGTCGCCGTTGCCTGAGCCGGGGAGGCCAGAGGAGGTTGTCAGCAGCGTCCCGCAAAGTCATCACCCTCAGCGGCCATGCTGACTCACTGCTCTCGGAAGGGTCTGTCCTGGCTCCTGGGCTCCTCTGACAAGATGTTGTCTTGTTACACGGGGGGAGGTCAGTGCCCTCGGTGTGGGTACAGCCTGGCAACTGCAGGAAACTGAGAGGGAAACTGAGGTGCCAACCCCCAGCAGAGCCCCTCCTGGCAGCTCAGTGGGGGAGCCCTCACCCACCAAGCCCCCTCTCCGTGCCCAGCCCCACTCACAGGATGTCACTGGGTCCCCGTGATCTATGTATTCTCTTTCCTCTCTGGCGAGCGCCCAGGTGACCATCTAGCCAGGAAAGGGACAGTAAACAAGCCATGCCGCGACTGGGACAGGCCATGTCCCACGAGGACTGGTCAGGAGCACAGTCCTCACAGCCGTGGGGTGATAGTGCCAGGAGGAGGTCGCAGGCAGAGGGAACAGCCAGTTCCCTGATGAGGAAACAGGAGGCCAGTGTGACTGGAAGAGAGCCAGGGCGGGCCAGGGACTCCGAGGGAGCTGGGCATGCCCATGCAGGGCCTCGCTGGCCACAGTGAGGAAGGACGCCTGAGACGACATCCATCTGAGAAACCTCGCCCTGACTGCTGGGTCGAAAAGAGACTTGAGGGGAAGCAAGAGGAGAGGCAGGGAGAGCAGCCGGGGTCCCCCAGCCAAGGGGCCAGGAAGAGAGACAGAGAGACACGCTGGGATCAGGGAACCGTGTTTACTGTGCCACGAGGTTGGTGGGGGCAGCTTGGGCGGAGCCCAGGAGGCTGGTTTCAGACGCACTCATGTGAGACGTCTGCCCCAGTATCCAGGAGAGGCCCAGTGGCAGCAGGATCGAGGTTTTTGAGTTCAGGGAGCGGTGCCGGCTGGGGTGTCCATTTGGCAATCAGAATGCTGTCAGCCTTGAAGCTGGCTGTGATCACTCAGAAAGTAGATAACGAACAGACGTCACCATAGGGGAACTGCACCCTGAGCCCCTCCAATATGTGGAGGCTGAGAAGACAAAGAGGCACCCGCAATGGAGTCCTAGAACGAAGGGCTGTCCCTGGGAGAACGTTGCTACCAGCTGGCATTCCAGGGGGAGTCCAGAAACCAGTCCTGGCACTCCCAGGAGAAAGGGATTTAAATGTAACACGGGGAACCTTGTGCTTAAAGCCGTTGCAAGGGCTGGAAGAACTCATGCTGAGTCAGTCCTGGCTCCCAGCTGGTCAGGGCACTGCAGGGAGCAGCTGCCACCACATGGAGTGGGAGAGGCAGGGGCGAGCCGAAGGCTCTGGGAAGCCCAGCATCTACCACCCCTGGGGAGCTGAGGAAAAGAGGCATCCCCCAACCTTGCCCTTGCCATTTCTCCCATAAGTGTGTATCTTGCTAGCAGAGTCCAGGCTGCACCCAGAGCCCCAGAGGCAGAGCTGCTGAAGCGTGTAGTTCTCAGGCCTCCAGCCCCTGCACTGCAAGGGCAACACTAGAAGGGCGTGGAAATGGCCCTATTTGCAGAGCAGTACCCAAAATGTTCTCGTTCACATGTGTGGAAACCGAGGCCCCACAAGGTCATGTGGCTTGTCCAGAATGCTTCAGGGTAGCTCGTTACCCTGTTGTTTTTTTTTTTTTTTTAAGATGGAGTCTCACTCTGTCGCCCAGGCTGGAGTGCAGTGGCCGGATCTCAGCTCACTGCAAGCTCTGCCTCCCGGGTTCACGCCATTCTCCTGCCTCATCCTCCCGAGTAGCTGGGACTACAGGTGCCCGCCACCTCACCCGGCTAGTTTTTTGTATTTTTTATTAGAGACGGGGTTTCACCGTGTTAGCCAGGATGGTCTCAATCTCCTGACCTCGTGATCCGCCCGTCTCGGCCTCCCAAAGTGCTGGGATTACAGGCTTGAGCCACCGCGCCCGGCCTACCCTGTTGTTATCTTATTGTAAAAGCAACTGAAGGGCTGGGTGGGGTGGCTCACACCTGTAATCCCAGCACTTTGGGAGGCCGAGGCAGGCGGATCACATGGGGTCAGGAATTTGAGACCAGCCTGGCCAAAATGGTGAAACCCCATCTCTACTAAAAATACAAAAAATTAGCCAGATGTGGGTGGCTGGAGTCTAGTCCCAGCTACTCAGGAGGCTGAGGCAGGAAAATTGCTTGAACCCGGGAGGCGAAGGTTGCAGCAAGCTGAGATGAGAAGGTTGCAGTGAGCCACTGCACTCCAGCCTGGGCAACGGAGCAAGACTCCGTCTCAAAAAAAAAAAGCAACTGAAGAAATCACAAAGGAAAAGATAGATTTGATCTAAAATAAAAGTAAAATTCCGGCCTGGTGTGGTAGCTCACGCCTGTAATCCCAGCACTTTGGGAGACCAAGGCAGGTAGATCATGAGGTCAGGAGATCAAGACCATCCTGGCTAACACGATGAAACCCCATCTCTACGAAAAATACAAAAAACTAGCCGGGCGTGGCAGTGTGTGCCCGTAGTCCCAGCTACTCGGGAGGCTGAGGTAGGAGGATGGCATGAACCCGGGAGGCGGAGCTTGCAGTGAGTCAAGATCACGCCACTGCACTCCAGCCTGGGCGACAGAGAGAGACTCCGTCTTGGGGAAAAAAAAAAAAATATATATATATATATATATTTATTGTGGTAAAATACACATGACGTAAAATGTACCACTGTAGTCATTTTTCAGTGTAGAGTTCCCTGCGGTTAGGCACGTTCCCACTGTTGTGCATCCATCACTGCCGTCTATCTGCAGAAGCTTTTCACCTGAGCAAACTGAAGCTCTGTCTGCATTAGGCGACTCTCATGCCTGCCGGCCCCTGGCGCCCTCTGCTCTGCCTCGATGCGGTGGCCTGTTCTCATTAGCTGGAACCTCACAGTACTTGTCCCTTGTGTCATTCCTTGCACTGCCTCATCATCTTTGTTTATTTCTGTTTTTGCCCCTACCTCACCTCACCAACGCAGGAGAATCTGGGGACCAGTCCCTGAGTGGGGAGGCACTGCCAGCTGCCCTGGGGACCCGACTAACTGGCCCTTAGCAGCCCTGGGGCCGCTCCACCCCTGCCTTTGCCCAAGTTTCCCACCCCCACCGCTGCCCTCTCCTCCCGGCCCAGCCAGGGCCCCCCACCGGCTATTTCTCTTCCAGACTCTGAGTCCCCAGACGCAGAGCTTTGTTTTGGAGGTGCTGTCTGGGTGCCTCGAGTACCGGAAGCTGCTGACCATCGTGGTGGATGCCTTCTACGTGGAGGATGGCCGACTCTGCCTGCGGGTTGACCACAGCCGCTTCATGGGTACGTGCCCGACTGGTCCCCAGGGCCAGGCCACAGAGACCGTTCACTCAGGCTCTCTGCGGAAAGGCCTGGCAGGCAGGCGGCGGGCGGGCGGTGCAGCTCCCGTTCCTGCCCTTGCACTAGGGTCTTCCTGGGCCCTCGCCTCACTTGGTCCTCACGGGGCAGACCAGGACCTTGGAGACAGGGAACTAATGCCCCAGGGCAGCCGGACCTGGCTCTGCCACCCCAGTTTAGGGCATCCAGCTCCCAAAGGCAGCCTGGACAACATGAGAGCCTTCCGTAGGCTGACCCCTAGCCACCACTGACCCCAAGGCCTTTGGACAAGATGGACCCTGTGGCTGCAGTCTGGACAGTCCTATGGGGGATTGAATACAAGAGACTCGCTGCCTGGGCTTCCTGTAGCCTCTGACAGCTGTCTGCTTTCGTGGGGCAGGACGACCATTGCAAGCCAGGTGGCCCGTGCTGCTGGGGGGCGATCAGGGCAGCCCTGAGACCCTGCACAGGGTCTTGCTGCCCCTGTCCAGGAAGGGAGAGGAGTGGGGCGAGCACTGTAGGGTACTGGGAAACTGAGCGGAGCCGTTGGTGCCAGTCCTGAGCTAGGCTCCTGTCCCCGACCCCTTGCCACCCAGCTGGAGCCTTATGATGGGCAGTGCGTCTAGGCTGCAGGCTAGGGGCCTGTTACAGTTCCTGCCTTGGAGTAAACTTGGGCCCAGGTTTATTCACGTTCTAGATGGCTTGAGGTGACAACTGAGCTGCTCAGAATTGACAAGTCCAAAATGATTTCACTTTTACCTGGGCAGCTTTTGCAAATTCTGAGAACTTATCAGATGGGATTATTTGACGAAGTGCTTTGCAACCACAAATGCATTGCACTCTAAGACAATGTTGTTTGTGGTCGCTTATCATTTTCAGGTGGGCACCAGAGGGGTGGAGGTTTTCCCGTGGCTGTGTGCCCTGACATGGTGGAGGCCTTGGGCTCCAGTCCCACCATGCCCCTGGTGCCCCTGTGATGTCCCTGAGCCTCTGACAGGTCCCCTGTTTTCTAGTGATCTGCTACCTAGCCACATTCCTGCTGGAGGAACTCGGCTTCCAGCTGTTCTGTAACATCATCAAGTCCCAACCTGTGGATAAGATGTGCAAGGTGAACCGCCCCTACCTGCCCACCAGGCCACGAGGCCCACGGGTGAGGTCCATCTGATCCTCGCCCACCTTTCACCATGCTGGTTGGTTTTAATGAAAGAAACTCTGGTGGTTTTCTTTTGTATTTCAAAGAAGTAACAAGCCAGTCATGCTGGCGCCCGTCTGTAGTCCCACCTGCTTGGGAGGCTGAAGCGGGAGGATCACTTGAGTTCAGGAGTTTGAGGCTGCAATGAGCAATGATTGAACCACTGCACTTGGGCCTGGGTGACAGAGCAAGACCCTGTCTCTAAAAATCAAAGAAACAACAACAACAACAAAAAAAACCCAATGCACACCAACTAGTGCGGCTAAATGCACTGCTTTTGTCCTGGGGAAATCTGATTCCGCTCCTGGGGGGCCTCTTCTGACTTGTAACAGGCCCAGAACAGCCTCTCCTCCCTGTGTAGCTTTAGGGGTCCCAGGGAATTGGTTCGGGGTCAGTTCTGAGGATTGGCACCCCGAGGGGGAGCCTGCGGGAGCCCCCGCCCCTGACTGCCTGGGGCCACTTGCACGGGAAGCTGGCACACACAGGCCTCCGGACCGAAACGTCTGGGCCTGGGCCTGCTGCTCGTGCTGGCTGCTGCCCACTCCCACTGACTGCCAGGTTTCCCTGGACACTCATCGTGCCTGTTCTTGCTCCATTCTTTTTTTTTTTTTTTTTTTGAGACGGAGTCTCGCTGTGTCCCCCAGGCTGGAGTGCAATGGCGCGATCTCGGCTCACTGCAAGCTCCGCCTCCCGGGATCCCGCCATTCTCCTGCCTCAGCCTCCTGAGTAGCTGGGACTACAGGCGCCCGCCATCGCGCCCGGCTAATTTTTTTGTATTTTTAGTAGAGACGGGGTTTCACCGTGTTAGCCAGGATGGTCTCGATCTCCTGACCTTGTGATCCGCCCGCCTCGGCCTCCCAAAGTGCTGGGATTACAGGCGTGAGCCACCGCGCCTGGCTTGCTCCATTCTTACAATGACCCAGCGAGGTTGCTCCTACATGGTACTCATCCCAGGGTTGCGGAAACTGGAGCACAGAGAGGATAAGTAATTTGCCCAACGTCACACAGCAGGAGGGTAGCACAGCCAATTCTCACACTAGGCTTTTAGCCACTGGCTTGCTCCTCCTTACTCTGCGTAGAGGGGACAGTTTCAGCTGAGGAGAGTCACTCCCTGGAGAAGAGAGTGGGAAAGCCCTTGGGCCCAGACCTTCAAGGTCTCTCTTGAAGGAAGCAACTAGTTCTTCAGGGGGTGTTCCAAGCCTGGAGAAGTGGGAGAGACCTGGAATGGCAGAGCCCACCAGGATTGCAGCCCCAGAGATCTGGGACTGGCGGCTCACAAAGTGCCTCGGCCACCTAACAGGTGAAGGGAGGGAGAGTGCAGCCCCGAGCCAGCACTGTGTACGTCAACGACATGTTTTCCATCCACATGGAAATGTAAGTAATTCATGACGCGTACACATTTGTATAGTTAGCTTAAGCAAGGTCTTCATTTTAATGAAAAAGCAGCAGAACTGATGGCATTTTCTGGGAGACACCTGGAGACTGAGCTGGGGCCAGCTTCCCTGGAACCCGGAAACCAGACCCTGGAAACAAGCAGGCACTCATGTCTGCTCTTCTGTTACAATCTTGATATTCTTTTTTTTTTTTTTTTTTAAGACGGGGTCTCGCTCTGTCGCCCAGGCTGGGGGGCAGTGGTGCGATCTCGGCTCACTGCAACCTCTGCCTCCCGGGTTCAAGTGATTCTCCTGCCTCAGCCTCCCGAGTAGCTGGGATTACAGGCATGTGCCACCATGCCTGGCTAATTTTTGTATTTTAGTAGAGACAGGGTTTCACCATGTGGGCCAGGCTGGTCTCAAACTCCTGACATCAGGTGATCCGCCTGCCTTGGCCTCCCAAAGTGCTGGGATTACAGGCGTGAGCCACCGTGCCCAGCTTATCTTGACATTCTTAATAATTGCTGAACAGGCGGGGCATGGTGGCTCATGCCTATAATCCCAAAACTTTGGGAGGCCAAAGCTGGGAGATTGCTTGAGCCCAGGAGGTTGAGACCAGCCTGGGCAACATAGAAAAACCTTATCTCGCCGGGCGTGGTGGCTCACGCCTGTAATCCCAGCACTTTGGGAGGCCGAGACGGGCGGATCACGAGGTCAGGAGATCGAGACCATCCAGCTAACACGGTGAAACCCCGTCTCTACTAAAAAATACAAAAAAAATCAGCTACTCGGGAGGCTGAGGCAGGAGAATGGTGTGAACCCGGGAGGCGGAGCTTGCACTGAGCTGAGATCCGGCCGCTGCACTCCAGTCTGGGCTCCAGGGCGAGACTGCGTCTCAAAAAAAAAAAAAAAAAAAAACCTCATCTCTACAAAAAAATGGGATTTCTTTTTTTTTTTTTTTGAGACAGAGTCTCACTCTGTCACCCAGGCTGGAGTGCAGTGGTGCTATCTCGGCTCACTGCAAGCTCCGCCTCCTGGATTCATGCCATTCTCCTGCCAAGTAGCTGGGACTACAGGCGCCCGCCACCACACCTGGCTAATTTTTTTTGTATTTTTAGTACAGATGGGGTTTCACCATGTTAGCCAGGATGGTCTTGATCTCCTGACCTCGTGATCCACCCGTCTCGGCCTCCCAAAGTGCTGGGATTACAGGTGTGAGCCTCCGTGTCCAGCCAAATTTTTTTTTTTAATTAGCCTGGCATGATGATGCTTACCTGTAATTCCAGCCACTCAAGAGGTTGAAACAGGAGGATCACTTGAGCCCAGGCGTTTGAGGCTGCAATGAGCCGTGATTGTGCCACTGCACTCCAGCCTGGGTGACAGAGCAAGACCTCCTCCTAAATGATAATAATAATTATTATTATTATTGAGGCCGGGCGCGGTAATCCCAGCACTTTGGGAGGCTGAAGTGGGTAGATCACTTGAGGTCAGGAGTTCGAGACCAGCCTGACCAACATGGTGAAACCCCGTCTCTATTAAAAATAGAAAAAAATTAGCCGGTCGTGGTGGCACATGCTTCTAATCCCAGCTACTCAGGAGGCTAAGGCAGGAGAATCACTTGAACCTGGGAGGCGGAGGTTGCAATGAGCTGAGATTGCACCGTTGCACTCCAGCCTGGGTGGCAGAGCAAGACCTCGTCTTAAAAAAAAAAAAAAAAAAAAAAAAAAAATTACTGAACAAAGATCCATGTTTTGTCTTGCCCTGGGTCCCACAATGGTGGAAGTGACCCTGGATCAATCTCAGCCTGCAGAGCCCCCAAAGCACCAGCCCAGGACAGAGTGCTCAGGGGCTGCTGCAGAGACTCCCTAGGAATTCGGGGCGCTGGCCGCACAGCACCCTTGAGCCCAGGGTGGTGCCCCCAACACTGGTGCCTGTGCACTTACCAGCTGAGAGAGCCTCTGGAGGCAGGTCCATGGGAACAGCCCACATAAACCCCCAAGGGAACTGCCTGAGGGACTGCCTCCCTCCATCCCACACCCCAAGCCCCACTGGGCCATGCCCATCCCATTGGGGTCCTTCTTCCTACCTTGGGGCTCCAGGAAGAGGCCAGACTGGGCCTTGAAGAAGGAGAGCAAGCTACTGGGACGCCACCCTGTGGGCTCTCCAGGGAAGCCCCTGGGCCACACCTTGGGTGCTGTCACCACCATGGTCAGCAGTGGTGAGCAGTGACACGGTGTGGCTCCCAGGAGGTAGCATTCCTCACTCTGCAGGGAGTAGCCCTGAGACACCTGTGGGGGGCTGATGGCCCCGCTGGCTCCAGGGAATCCGCCAACTGGCAGAGGGGGATTCAGACCCACCGCAAAGCCCCACCCCAACTCCAGCAGGTTCTGGGTACGGCTGCCCCACCACACCCCAGTGAGGATGGGGGCCTCAATACAGGGCTGGTCCTGATGGCAGCAGCCCAGCTGAGACATTGAGTGTGGGGATGGGGTTTGGAGATGGAGGGATTGGGTGGGGACAGGGACCAGTGCTGAGTCTGGGGCCATCACCATGGAGCCCCAGACCCTTAGCTCCCCATCCAGCTGGCTTTCGGGAACCTGACTGGACAAGGCCCTCCAAGCTGAGGATGTGCTGCCAGCTTCTCAGGCACCCCTCTCCCCATGGCAGCCCACCCAGGGACCCCGGGGGCTGTGCTCCTCCCAGCTGGAGGGGAGCCAAGGTCCAGGCCTCCAGCACCAGCACCAGCACCGCACATCAGAGCGCCAGGAGAGTTCCGTAGTGACAGTCCCAGAAGCACACCCTGCACGATGGCCTTGGGGGCAGGGAGCCACTGGGGGTGCTGGTGGCCTTGGGGGCAGGGAGCTTACTGGGGGTGCTGGAGGCCTTGGGGGCAGGGAACTCACTGGGGGTGCTGGGGGCCTTGGGGGCAGGGAGCTCATTGGGGGTGCTGGGGGCCTTGGGGGCAGGGAGCTCATTGGGGGTGCTGGGGGTTTTGCCCGGTGAGGGGTTGGGCCCACAGCTCCAGCCCTGTGACAGCCCCGCTCCACCCCAGTTCCTTAGGTTCTTCTTTAACCCCCTGCACCTGTGCTCGTGGATCAAGGACGAGTGGAGCCTCATCTACGAGCCGGCCCACGTGAAGGAGAACTGGCTCGACCCCCTGATGAGGTGGGCTGGATGGGGTGCTCTGGGGGCCCTGAATGGCATCTGTACCCCACTCCAGGTGCCTCCACAGGCACAGGAGCTCCAAGTTCCCCTTCCTGCTCCCAGAAGCTCTATGAGTGTCAGTAATCACTCCGTGTTGGGATGAGAGCTTCGGAGAAGCCCCAAGTGCCGGGCTGGCCCCACAGCTTCGGCGGGGAGGAACGGACATGGTCCAGCTGCCCAAGCGCCAGCCTGGGTTCCCTCCATGCCAGGCAGCTGACACGTGGTGGGTGGCTGAAGGCCATTTCAGGACTGGCTGAGTGAATGGGGCAGAGCTGACTCTTCTGCGCTGGGGCCTACGTGCTGGCTGGGGCTGCGTTGGTGGCTCTAGTCCTGTGGGGACCCTGCAGGGCCCTTGGCCTCTCTGCAGATCCCAAGAGTGCAGAGTAAGGGTGGGGGTGGAGGGAGCTGAGGAAGCCACAGATCAGTTCCTGGTGGATTCTGGGGTCCAGATCTCTCTCGGGGTCCCCAGGGCCATGTCCAGGCCTGCTGCCCTCATGCTGCCCTTGCCGCCTTCTCCTGCCTCCCCAGCAGGCCTAGGGCAAACTCCAGGGCAGGCCAGAACCCCCACGCAGAGGGGTCAGCACAGTCACTAGGGCCCTGCCTTGTGCTCCATGGAGAGGCCCACTGGGGCCTGGGTGCACCTGAGGGGCCCCCTGGTTTTTTCCTTTCTGGTAGGACTGAGGGGAGCCACTTTGTCTTCGTAAGGACAGACAGACAGACTGTTCTGGCACAAGCAGACCACTTAGGTGCCAGCTGGGTGCAGACGACCTGGAGGCCGGGGAGATGGAAGCCCCTCCTGTGGGGAGAGGAGGCCCTGGAGATGTCCCTTTACCAAGGGGAAATCCCCAGTCCCAGCCAGCCCACTCCTGGCAATCAAGATAAACCTCCGAAGGAAGGAATAGGAGCAGCCCTGCTGGTGCCCCTACCTTGTGCCCCAGGCTGGACTCACTGCCTACTCAGGGGCCCCCATGGCCTGGGCCTGCAGGGTTGCCTCTGGGAAGCTGCTCAGCTCAGTTCCCATGAGCCCCTCTTCCTGCGCCACCACCCCCAGTCGGCTTCCTCTGCCTGCTCTAGGACCAGCCCCATCACAAACCTCCTGCCCCTCTCCCCAACCTGCCTCAAGCTGGGAGCACTGGGGCCTGGCCCTGGAGAGACCCCCAAGACCCTCCTTGCTATGGGCCCTGGACCATGGCTTTTAAGGTGAGGCAGGAGCTATTTCAAGCCATGCCCTCTGCCGCCTGGGAGCCCACATGAGAGGACACTTGATAGGCTGGTGATGGCGGGCTATGCCCATGCAGGGTGTGGGACATGGAAGGGGGAGCCCCAGACTTGGGCGGCCTGGCAAGGCCCTTCCGAAACCCCTGCTCCAGAGCACCCCCACCCAGAGGCTGTACCAAGTACAACTGGGCTCCTGCCCCACCTGACTCCACAGCTCCACTTCCAGGAGTCACCAACAGTGTAGTTCCAGAATGTTCCTTTCCAATCAGCTCCTTTCTCCACTGCTGGCTTCCATCTGCTCCGGCCCAGATTGGCTTCCTGAGTCCTGGCAACTGCTTGTCCTCAGAGCCCCTGGATTCCTGCAGCAGGGCTGTGCCTGTCCTCTCAGCTCCCCACTCACCAGCATGGCCCAATGCCTCTGGGCCTGTTTCCTGTATCTGTACAAGGGGACTGCATCTGTATATGTTTCAGGGGTGTGGTTGACAGTGTGTGTGCCTACAAGTAGAAGGCACTTCGTGAAGTGAGGCCATCCACCCCACTATCACCTCCACCCCAAGGTGGATCCAATCACCTGGGAGCCTTTTGTATCCTAAAGGCCATCGCCTTATTGAATAGCTTACGGAGTGACCATAAGAGGCGTTTCCACTTTTGCCTTCAAGATGGCAGCCAAAGGTCCAGGAGCTGATCAACCACCTGGAGGGCATGTCTGCCAGTCAGTCCTCTCCTTTAAAGACCAAGGCCAAGGTCACAGAGCCCAAGGAATTCAACCTGACTGCCCCCAGGCCTCGCACCATTCCAGCGCCTGAGCCAGTCCCGGTCGTGGCCAAGCCAAGACCAGTGAGTGTGGGCATTCTCAGCGGGCACGGGCTTGCAGGCATCAGGATGGCCAGGCTGGGAGAGTGGACTGTGTGGGCCTGTGGGATACTGGGCTCCCCGCAGGGCTGAGGGTGCACTGAACTAGACCAGGAATACTAAATGACCCCACCCCACCCCCACCCCCACTCCCCACAGAGAGGGAAGCCCAGCTGACCCGGAGCCCACCCGGTGGGCTCCCACACTCCACACACTGTGGTCCTCTAAGTAGGTGTTGAGTGGAGCTGTCAGGCCATGGGGCTCCGACCTGTCTGGAGTTGGAGCTTAGAGCCCACTTTGAACTCTGGCATATTGCAACACCCCCTCCCCATTAAGTATGACACGTAGATAACAGCATACTCTTTGGGCAGGCCTAGAGACTCTTTCTCTCTTTTTCTCTCCCCACTGCTGACTTATCAGTCAGGATGCTTTGTATTGCAAATAACAGAAAAATGCGGCTCAAACTGGCTTAGACAATAGAGCACGGGCTCTACTGAGTGAAGTAGGATAGGCTTCAGGCATACGTGACCAGGGTTCCAGCTCTGCTTCTCTGTGGCTCTCTGTCCTAGTCTCCTCTGTAAGTCTAATTCATCTTTGGGCTAACTTCCCTGATTATAGCAAAATATCCTCATTTGCCACCACCTATACCATGAGAGGACACCTGGGGCCAAGAATTCTTTGGAAAAGTCTGACTGGACCAGCTTAGGTCTCATGCCTGCCTAGAATTGATCACTGTGATCAGGAATATAATGTCTTGACTGGTCACGGGCTCTACCCCAAGCAATGGACTGAGCTTCCCAGAACCAACAGGTTCTGCAACAGGACTAAGGGATGTATGTGAGGGGAAGGGGATGGTGCTGGGAGGCCCCAGAGTCCTGCCCCACTTCCGCTATCCTTCAGGTCTCATTAAAATCCCTCTTCCCAGAGAGGCTTTTCATGAATGCCTCAAACATGTCAGGTCCTTCACTTAGTTTCCTTCTCACTGATCCTGGCTCCTTTTCTTCACAGAATTGGAGTTTAGAGTTGTTTAGTAATTTGTGGACCTGCCTATTGTCTGCCTCCTCCAGCAGACATCATCCATCTTATTTGTCCCATATTCTTTTTATTTTATTATTAGTATTATTATTATTATTATTAGAGACAGAGTCTCGCTCTGTCACCCAGGCTGGAGTGCAGTGGCGCGATCTTGGCTCACTGCAACCTCTGCCTCCTGGGTTTAAGTGATTCTTCTGCCTCAGCCTCCGGAGTAGCTGGGATTACAGGTACCGGCCACGACGCCCGACTCATTTTTATATTTTTAGTAGAAGTAGGGTTTTGTCACGTTGGCCGGGCTGGTCTCTAACTGACCTCAGGTGATTCACCCACCTCGGCCTCCCAAAGTGCTGGGATTACAGGTGTAAACCACTGCACCTGGCCATTATTTCTCCCATATTCTCAATGCCTAGCCTAGTCATGGCTCAAAGCAGAACCTCAGTGAATATCTGTTGGATGGATGGGTGGACGGATGGATGGATGAATGGATGGACTATCAGATGGATGGTAGGTGGATGGGTGGATGGATGGATAGATGGATGGATGGATGATTAGATGGGTGAATGGATAGATGAATGATTGGATGGAAGAACGGATGGGTGGATGAATGATCAAATGGATGGACGGGTACATGGGTGAGTGGGTGGATGGATGTCAGATGGATGGATGAAGAGATCACCAGGTAGATGGATGAATGAGTAGATGGATGGGTGGGTGAATGAATGGAGGGATGGGTAGATGGATGGATGGATGGATGGTTGGATGCACAGAAGGATAAGTTGATGGATAGATGGATAGTCAGATGGAAGGATGGGTGGGTGGATGGATGGAGATCAGATGGATGGATGGATGATAGATGGTCAGATGGGTAGATGGATAAACAGATGGGTGAGTAAATGGATGGGTGAGTGAATGAATGAATGAGTTGGTAGATGGATGGATGAATGGAAGGATAAGTGGATGGATAGATGGATGACTGGATGGATGGATGGATGGATGGATGGATGGATGGATGGATGGATGGACACATGGAAGGATAAGTGAATGAAGGTATGGATAAATGCATGCATGGAAGGATAAGTGGATGGGTGGATGGATGGATAATTGGACGATTGGATGGATGATTGTATAGATGATCAAATGGGTGCGTGGGTGGGTCAGTGAATGGGTGATCAGGTGGATGGATAGATGATCAAATGGATGAATGGATGAGTAGATGAATGGGTAAGTGAATGAATGGATGGGTGGGTAGATAGATGGATGAATGGATAGATGGACAGATGGATGGACAGATGGGTGGATGGATAATTAGATGAGTTTATGGGTGGATGAATGGATGAACACATGGGTGAGTAGATGAATGAGTGAGTGAATGAATGGATGGGTGGGTAGATGGATAGATGGATGGATGGATTGGATGACTGGATGGATAATTAAATGGTTGGATGGGTGGGTAGGTGAGTGAATGGATGACCAGATGGATGGATAAATGATCAAATGAATGAATGGGTGATTAGATGGATGAGCAGATGGGTGGGTAGGTGAATTAATGGATGGGTGGGTAGATGGATGGATGGATGGATGGATGGATGGATGGATGGATGATTAGATTATGGATAGATAGATGGATGATCACATGGGTGAGTAGATGAATGAGTGGGTGAATGAATGGATGGGTGGGTGGATGGATGGATGGATTGTTGGCTTCATGAAGGATAAGTAGATGGATGGATGAGTGGATGAATGGATGGGTGGATAGATGGATGGATGGATAGAGGGATGGATAGATGGATAGACGGATGGATGGGTGGGTGAGTGAGTGGGTGGGTGGATGATCAGATGGATGAATGATTAGATGGAGGTGGATGAAGGATGGATGATCAGAGACCTTGTTGCTGAGCAATCCCACAGTTGCCCCATCTGTATAATCTTCAGCATTTCTGACCCCATCTCCTCAGGGCTCAGTGTGTTTGTCTCAGGTCATGCTGCCAGCTTCCTCTCTTTCTCTCTCTCTCTCTCTGTCTCTCTCTGTCTGTCTGCCAGGCACAGCCCCTGCCTGGGCCCTCACCATGCCCTCCCATGCTCTATAGCTGTGTGCTTCTCAGTACAATCTGTGAGATGTTGGTGGACAAGTACCTTCTCTGCATCCACAGGGTGGCTGTGCTGAAACTATACTCTACCCTCCCTACCCTGTCCCATGCCTAAGACATCCTTCCCCTTCAGGGTTGAGGGCCCACTGGAATTCACTCATTCATTCATCCAACAGATAGTTACAGAGTGCCAAGTGTATGCCAGGCACTGTGACCTCATGAAGCATGCACTTCAGTGGGGGACGCAGACAAAATCAGGATAAGTAAAACATATGTTGTATTAACTGGTGATAAATGCTGAGGAGACAAAAGGATGCAGACAAAGGAGATGAGCATTGGAGTGGTTGTGATTCTAGATTGTGTGGCCTGGAAAGGCCCCCCGAGAAATGCCATGGAGTAAAAATCCAGAAGTGAGCAAGTCAGCCATGGGGTGTCTCAGGGAAGAGCATCCCGGGCAGGTGCAAGGTGCAGGCAAAGGCCTGGGGCGGTGCCCACCCCCCGTCAAGTGTTTAAGGGCGGCCAGGAGGGGCTGGAGTGGAGTGAGGCAGGGAAGAGGGAAGGCAGGGTACCAGTCTGGTCACACATGCACTGGAGGGAGCAGAGACAGGACACATTGAGGCAGGCTGGCGTCAACACAGGGTCCCTCCAGCTGTGGTGGCCAGGGAGGGTGGTGAGAGGCAGTTTGTGGAGATGTCTTGAAGCAAGTGGGCAGGAGATGAATGTGGGTGTGAGAGACAGGTGACAAGGAGGACTCTGAGGCATGGGTGAGGATTGGACAGCAGTTGTGGTCAGTGAGGCTGAGGGAGGGCTGGTTGGAGGAAGATGAGGGTTTTAGGTTTGGACAAGTTGATTTTCCATGACTGTTAGATGTGCAAGGGAGAAGGCATGGAGTTAGGAGGGTAGGTACAGCGGTCTGGAGCTGGGCCGGCCTCCTCCTGCTCCTCCATGGACACAGCTCCGGCCATGTTATCGGAGCCTCTTGTGACTGGACTCGGGGATGTGGTCCAGCCGCCCTGTCCTCTGCAGTGTCCCCTCCCCACAGCTTACTTTGCAGGGGTCTGTGATATTCTCCCAGCCTCTCCCGCCCAGGCAGCCATCTTCTGCCTGTCTCCCAGTGTCAAGGGAACTGGCTGCCCTCTTGCTCCTACCCACCCTGGCCATCCCATGCTGGCCGATGGTGCGCCCTTGGTACTGCTGGCTCACGTCTTACCCCACCCACCCCATCCTCGACCAAGCTCCAGACCCCGCGCCAATGACCAGCCTGACCTCCTTCCCTTTACTTCCAACACTGACCCACCAGCACCTAGCAGTGTTAGCTCCAGCCCTGCTTCTCCTCCAGTGCAGGCTGCCTCCACCCTCCCCTTCACCTACATCCACCAAGCTGTTGGCCCTGGCATTCCTGGGCCCCCTCCCACTCGTAGCTGCTGACCACAGGCTCTTCCTCCCACCACTTCAACAGGTCCCCCAGAGCACCTACCAGCCACCCAAGGAGCAGCAGCAGCTGGAGACGGTCAAGCGGCACAACCGCCGAAAGGCCGAGGTGAGCTGTGTGCGACCCCTGCCTTCCTAGAGACCCCATGTGGGGGATGTATGAAGGGAAGGTGGGGTGGGGAGAGGGAGGAGGAGGCAAGAGGGGAGAGACTGGGTGGAAGCTCGTCCTCCCATGGCCTGGAGGACACTGGGCAGAGGCTGGTGGAACTGGAGCCGCCATGTCACTGTGGCAGGAGCTGCTGCTGAGGGCAAACATTGAGGAACTGCGCTGCGCCATGCCCAGGTCCTGCGGGGAGCCAGTGCAGGTACCGCCCAGCTCTCTCAAGACCCATCATCGAGGTGGCATCTTCTCAAGCCATCAGAAAGTTCCTCCCAACATTATCGCAGTGACCACTTATGTAGCCTTTTACCACTGAGGGCCAGGGAGGGGCGGATTCTCAGTAACACTGGGAAAGTGCGCCTTGAGCCCACTGCGGTGTGGCCCCTAAGCAGGTGGGTGCAGATGCGCATCCACATCCCCTGGGAGGAACCCCCCAGGAAAGCACCTGCAGGTGCTGCCTCTTGGTGTCTCCAGATGTTCTGTGACGAGCATTTCATGCCTCTGTAAGGAAAAAACAAACCCAGGTATGTTTGCCAATAAAGAAAAAGCAAAGCGACAAGGACAGGAGAGACTGTGCCTGGCGGGGTTCACTCAGGAGCACGGCCCCACTGGGTGGCAGGGGTCCCACCGTGAGGGCAGACCCGGGGTGGGCAGCCCGCATGGTGCATGCCGCGGGGCCGACTTGGCTGAGTGCTCAGAGGGGTGGCCTTTGCAGCCACTCCACTCACTGCAACTTGCAGTGCCCACCTGGGGTGTGTTGGCAAAGCAGCTGGAGGCTGGGCCGGGAGCAGACAAGCTTGGGGAGAGGCCATGGGGGCCAGCCAGACCCCAGCTCTGGGGGTGGCTGAGAAGAGAGTCACTGAGCCCTGAGGCCAAGTTGTCCTGACTAGAAACCACTGTTCCCAGGCCCACAGGCCCTGCACCCTCCCTGTTCCAACCTGGGTGGAACCCCAGCAAGGTTTGGGGGGCATTGGAAGACAGAGATGCTGACCTGGGGTGGTGGTAGGAATAGGCAGCTGCGAGGAGGATGAAGAGGAGTGAGCCAGGCCTCCCCAGGGTGCTGGGCCAGCATCTACCTGGTGTGTGTTTGGGGGCACCCAGCAGGCACAGGTGCCAGGCAGCCAGCTCTGCCCTGACTCCTGCAGGGCTCCAAGCAGCAGCTGCGGCTTCAATTCCCACCCCGAATCCGAAAGACTCCGAAGCTGACCTTCTATAGGGTGAGGGATTCTCCTGGATGGTCAGGCTGCTGTCCCTGGGCACCCACCCCTCCAGACCTTTTCTGTCCCTAGAGGCTCAGATGACCTGAGCTGGGGGACCCAGAGTCTCAAGGACGGCCCCACTCTGGGGGATAGGGAAGCACCCGGGCAGGGAGTAGGTGTGAAGGGCACCTGGGCAGGGGGTAGATGTGAAGGGCACGAGAGCAGGGGGTAGGCGTGAAGGGCGCGAGGGCAGGGGGTAGACATGAGGGGCATGAGGGCAGGGGGTAGGTGTGAAGGGCACCCGGGCAGGGGGTAGGCATGAAGGGCATGAGGGCAGGAGGGTCACTTGTTGCTCCCAAAGGTCCCCTCAAGTCCCCACCACAGCCAGTCCCCACTCCACAGCCCGACAACGTCCCGGTCAAGCTGAACACCACAGCCATCCTGCGAGAAGGGGCCTTGTACCAGCGGCAGGTGGAGCAAGAGCTGCAGAGGTGAAGGGTGGCAGGCCCCCCACCTGCCTTCCACAGCATCACCCTTGGGAGCAAAGGCCCAGACGAGGGGCCTGGGGGCTGGGCAGCTCCGTGGAGAGGGCTCAGGGGTCACAACAGGCTGTGGTCCTGCAGCGGCAGGGGCGACAAGCAGGACTGTGTCAGGGTCACAGGTGCACCTTACAAAGATCATCCCGGCTCATGGAGGGGCATGAATGGGGATGGAGGAACTTAGCAAAGGCCTGACCCACCCCAAACCTCCCTTGGGGTGACCTCCTCTCTGGACCCCTTCCCCATGCCCCCGACCATCTCCTAGACCACCAGGGCTGCGAACCCCTGTGCTTACCCCACGCAATGTGGTCATGTCTTTCCTTGTCTGCAAGTCAGGCTGTGGGGGGAGCATGGGTGCCTGACCAGATGGTAGAGTGGACGCACAGATGGTGCACAGGGGCAAGGGTGGCCAGGCCAGTGGAGGACAGAAGGTTGATGGATGGACAGATGACGGACACAGGGTTGGTGGGTGGACAGACAGTTGGACAAACAAGTGGATGAAGGGAGGGGTAAGTGGATGGGGCTGATGGGTGGATGGTGGGTCGGGGGTAGGAGTAAGGGCAGGCTGGGTGTCAGGAGTAGCAGCCCACGCCTGCGTAGCCACTGTCCCCCAGGAAAATCTGTGGCCACCCAGTAGCCTCCATCACGGGAGGAACCCCAAGTTGTGCTTCTGTCCCTCTTTGCCCAGGGTTGATAAGCTCGTGGATGGGGCTGGGGACTTCTCTGAGTTCCTTGAGTGGCAGAAGAAGATGCAGGCGAAGGACCGGGAAGAGCAGCTGGCTGCAAGCGAGTGCCGGCGGTTGCAAGGGAAGCTTAGCCATGAGGAGGCCGTCCTGGCCCGGCAGAGCCTCATGCAGGAGAACAAGCAGAGAGTGGAGCAGCAGAAGGAGCAGGTGGGTGCCATGCGGGGCAGCTGGGCATGGGGCAGCCAGCTGAGCTGTGTGCCCACTGGGAGCTGCAGGGCCAGGACTGGCAGCAGAGCCGAGTGTCCACAGCGCCCCCGAAGAAGCTACTGATGTGTCGGTCCCAGCTCCTCTTCCTCCTCGAAGGGCACACTGCCTAGGTGGGCACTCTCAGCCTGTGTTCCCCGAGACTGCCTGCTCCTTCCAGTGAGCCTCCCAGTGGCCTGGACCGGCAGGGAGCCTCAGCCCCAGGAGGCCAGCCTGTATACTCTCTCCTGGGACGTATCCCTTTGCAGGCCTGTGGTCAGGGGCTTGATCAAAGATCACTTAGATTGTTTCTTTTGATAGTTTAGTCTGTGTCTGTATTCAATTTTAAGGTCTGTCTTTTCTTTCCTTTTTACTTTAAAAAAGAAATATGAAGGTCAGGCCAGGCATGGTGGCTCACACCTGTAGTCCCAGCACTTTAGGAGGCCAAGGCCAGAAGATCACTTGAGCCCAGGAGTTCAAGATCAGCCTGAGCAACATAGCAAAATCCCGTCTCTATAAAAAATACAAAAATTAGCCGGGCATGGTTGTGCGTGCCCATAGTCCCAGCTACTCAGGAGGCTGAGGTAGGAGGATCACTTGAGCCTGGAAGGTCAAGGTTGCAGTGAGCCATGATCATATCACTGCATTCCATCATGGGCGACAGAGTGTAGCTATCTCAAAAAGAAAACAAACAAACAAACATAAAAATGAAGTCCAAACAATGTGAAAAGGTAGACTCAGAGAAGTCTCACCTCTTGTAAGTCTATAACTTACAATCCTTACAATCCATTTCCATCTTCCTTTGTAGGTCCTTCCTTTCATGAATTTCTGGATTACCTTTCCCGTCTTTCAAAGCAAATAACACCCTTGTATATATGTACTTTTTCCTTCCCTTTTTTGTTACATAAAAGGTCACATTTTGCTTTATCTGCAAAGAATAATGTGCAAGGCTTTCACCTTTGCAGAGCTGAATTTTTAGGATAAACTTCTAGAGGAAGTTACATTTTCAGATGTCACACCAAAGAGTAACTGGATATGCGGGAGTCCTCATTTGGGACGCGTGGTTTTACTGAATATGCCCAATCGTCTCCCTGGTACTTTTATTACCATCTTACTCCCCCAAAGTGTGAGAGGGGTCTGATCCGCATGCCCCAGCACAGAGTACTAGGCTGAATTTGTGAATTTGTGCCTATTTCATGGGTGAGAAATAGTATCTTGGTATAGTTCTGATTTCCATCTCATTTATTTATCAGTGAATTTGAGCAAATGTCCACATGTATAAGTGATTTCTGTGTCTATTTCTGTGAACTGTCTATTCGTGTCTTTTGTCCATTTTCTATTGCACTTTTGACCTTCATTTCCTTGACTTTTTTTTGGTTCTTTATTTCTTTAACTTGACAAATGCAATTGAATATATTTATGATATATAACTTTTTTTTTTTTTTTTTTTTTTTTTGAGATGGAATCTTGCTCTGTCGCCCAGGCTGGAGTGCAGGGGCGCAATCTCATTTCACTGCAAGCTCCGCCTACCAGGTTCACGCCATTCTCCTGCCTCAGCCTCCTGAGTAGCTGGGACTACAGGTGCCCACCACTACACCCAGCTAATTTTGTGTATTTTTAGTCGAGACAGGGTTTCACCACGTTAGCCAGAATGGTCTCAATCTCCTAACCTCGTGATCTGCCTGCCTTGGCCTTCCTAAGTGCTGGGATTATAGGCATGAGCCACCGCACCTGGCTGATTTATTTATTTATTTATTTATTTATTTATTTTCTTTTTCTTTTTTTTCTTTTTTTTTTTTTT